>NC_137824.1:43419875-43522375 GCF_963921795.1 Nannobrachium achirus
ACACACACACACACACACACACACACACACACACACACACACACACACACACACACACACACACACGCACGTCAGATTAGCAGCATCTACCCTGTTTAAGTGGGCTCACATTAATATTATTATTATTGAAATAAACACAGCAGTTATTCACAACTACAGGACTCATGATAGATGTTTGCATGGCTGTGTGTGAGTGAGTGAGAGTGAGTGAGTGAGTGAGTGAGTGAGTGCGTGTGTGTGTGTGTGGGTGGGTGGGTGGGTGGGGGATTTAATTTGTCATTGGAATGAACATGTTTCTATTTCCATATGAAGTGATTTGTCAGAGCAGTGTGTCTAGGTGATGAATAAACATTACAAACACCTTGCCTCTCATTTGTCACATTTATCCTCATTAACATTCAGTTCAGTCTGTTCAGTCTTCCTCTCATTCTGTCTCCTCTTGGTGTGACGCACGCACGCTCACATGCACGCACGCTCGCACGCACGCACGCACACACGCACGCACACACACACACTCACACATTATACTACATTTATGCATTAATAAATACAATGTTTGTCTTTTTTGTTGAGTGAGCCATTCTGTGGGTCCGTCAGCTGAGGACAAAAGTGTCTAGTTTTCAGGATACTCATAAGAAACAGCTCCCACCTGTTAAACTACTGTCAAACTACCTCTCCAGAGTAAGTGCTATTCAGAGGTATTTTCAAATGGCCCAAATGTAGGGCTGAGGGCTGAAGTAGGCCTAATGTATGCCTTTATAATAATCAAAATCTGCAAAGTAACTAACCGTTTACTACTGTCAAACTACCTCTCCAGAGTAAGTGCTATTCAGAGGTACTCCACCAGAGGGAGCTCATCTGACCTCAGTTTGTTAGCCCAACAAAACACCAGAGGTGGTCGACCTCAGTACTTGACTAAAGCCGGCATCATAGTCGCCTGGGCGGTGGAAGGCTTTACACCGCGGTGTAGTCTTTTCGAGTCTTTTTGAGTCATGAAACTACAACGTTACATCATTCCTCACGGTGGAGAGCTTTCCACCGTGAGTACCGACACATCTCTCTGTTTTTACTATCAGACAGACAGGCTCTACACCCCGTTCACTGATTGGTCGACCTGAACCGGTCTAGACGGGGTAAAGGACTTCACCGTGGGCCCGCTGGGCCGTGACTATGATGGCCTGCACTTATTTTCTGACTTGAGGTGGAAAGCTTTCCACCTCAAATTTGCGGTGGATAGCTCTCCACCGTACACTCTGATACGGGCTTAAGAGTACATAAACTCCTGGCCAAAATGTACTCCACTACAAGTCAAAGTAGCTCAGTCAAAATGTTACCCAAGTAAGAGTAAACAAAATTGCGATCACTTTTAAATATACTGTATTCAAAAGTATGTGCTTTCAAAAACGACATACAAGTAAAACTAGAATAATACTAGACTACTCAGTGTTGGTGAGTAGTCTAGCTGCTGGGTTTTGTATGAGTTGGAGGCAAGAGATGGCCTTTTTGGTGAGTCCGGAATACAGGGAGTAAATGTCTTAATTATATTGATGAATTGCTGTAACGTTTTCACAATTAATGTATAGGACCTTCTAACTGCCTGCATCGATGTGCTTGCTTGTAGAAACACCTAAAAACATAAATGACCGAGGAACCAGAATAATTGTACTCTACACCCAAACAAGATGTAACAATACAGAAACCCTGAACTAGTATGATCTCTTGATAAACATAATGTATATTTATTTGCATACTAAGAAGTGTAAAACAAAGGTACTCAAGTACGAGTAATAAGTATCATAAAGATGTAATGATCCTCATCTGTACAGTACAGTACCACAGCAAAACACGCTGTGAGAGAGAGTGATTTGTTGGAGTAATTTGGTAAAAACAAAGCAACAGTGTCCTGTGAGGTCAACCCAAAAACAAGGTGTGTTTTTACGTGGATGACCTGATCCACACACAAAGAGAAGGCAGCTTGAGAGCATCATGGAGGATGGATTTCTCCATCAGGGCCGTAACTTTGCATGCTTTCTGGCCCTCTCAAATAAGGTTGTTTGCAGCTGCAAGGTTAACGAGGTGGGAGGGCACTTGATATCTCTGCATCAGGTGAAACTAAAACTGACTGATATGATGGGAGCCAGCTCATTTAAGTTATAATTATAAATAATTATTATTATAGTGACATTATAATTATTTATTTACATGTTTGCCTTGATGTTGACCTTTTTTTTCTTATTTCTTTTGTTGCAAAAGGGCACTTTGAGGCACGTGCCTGTTCTCCATGCAGGAGGAAGTGCTGTGAAAGTGTTTAGAGTCCAGTGTTAATGGATGGAAGTGAACCACTGATGATATGACATATGACACACACTCACTGCTGAGCCCTTATCACCCTAGGAGACCTGTGTGTGTGTGTGTGTGTGTGTGTGTGTGTGTGTGTGTGTGTGTGTGTGTGTGTGTGTGTGTGTGTGTGTGTGTGTGTGTGAGATCATTAGTGTCACCATTTAGAATTCATTAGGAGGAGAAGTGTGGGAGTCTCCTATGCCACCTTGCCTTGAATAATTACTTGCGGGTGCAGAGGTGTGTGTGGCAGCCATGAACTCTCTCTCTCTCTCTCTCTCTCTCTCTCTCTCTCTCTCTCTCTCTCTCTCTCTCTCTCTCTCTCTCTCCCTCTCTATCTCTCTCTCTGTCTCACACGACACGCATGCACTTGCACACACACTTGCACACACGCTTGCATGCACGCACACACGCTCTCTCTCTCTCTCTCTCACACACTCACGCAGGCAGGCACGCACGCAGGCACGCACGCACGCACACACACACACACACACACACACACACACACACACACACACACACACACACACACACACACACACACACACTAAATAACACACACTAAATAATGATGGAGTGAAACAGAGAGAGAGAGAGAGAGAGAGAGAGAGAGAGAGAGAGAGAGAGAGAGAGAGAGAGAGAGAGAGAGATAGATGTCAGCCAGGGACAGAAAGAGAAGAAAGGGTGAATTGACAGAGAGAACAGACAGGGAGTCTGTGAAGAGTGAAGAGAATCTAAACCCCTGTTCAGGGTTCAATTCCTTTTTCTCCTCTCCCTGTAAATGTACTGCTGTGTTCTTTTAATTGGTGGTCGTTTGAAGTGTGTTTTGTACCATTGCTAAGAGGATGACACTCAGCTACTGACCCTAGTAAGCTCTCCGCCTTGCAAGAATGTTGAACAATTGTTCCTAACAAATTAAACCTGACAACACTGAAGTTCTCCTTATAAGACCTGAGGGCAACATTACTGCAGTGTGTTGGTTCTAGCTCAGGGGCTTTCAACCTGTTTTGACTCAGGGCACAACTGTAAATAACCTTTTAATCCACGGCACCCCCGAGTAGGGATGGAGCTCGTTAATCTTTATTGATAATGAGCACCTTATCGATCATGCTTATCGAGCCGGGCTTTTATCGAGCCCACTATTGAGCTTTTTCTGTTATTTTGTGAAAAGACATGATGAGACACTATAAATTCTGAAGCTTAAAAAAATTATATATATAGAATATATATATATATATATATATATATATAGTTTTACAGTACTATTCGTGAATTAATAATAATAGCCTACTGTGAAACTATACTATAAATTGTATAGGTATAATATAAACTATAGGCTAACATTTCCATGGAAAATATTTGAAGAAACTAAATGTGTACTGTCTCTTTAAAAGTGTAATTTATAACGCATAGTACGACGGTGTCATGCAACAAATAAAATACCCAATCAACAAGCTCACACCGCTTCTGCTCGCACCGCGTTGTGATCTTGTAGATCCGCTATTTTCGGTAGACTGAGAAGTCGCCGCGCTGGCAACGCTACGGATTCATTCGCACGGAGCGATACATTATAACTCTATGGCAGTGATTTTGAGTATCCCAAGCGGATTATTATCGATGGAATCATTCATATTTTCAAGCACCACATACTTTGGGTGGAAGAGAACGGTTGTCGCGCTGCTGCTACAGCCGACGTCACGTAGGAGTTGTTTCAACTCGTCGCAGACATGCAAAGTTATTGATTGCACTTGGGTCTTATGTGATGCACTGTGGACAAGTGCCTGGCTCCGTCTGCATTGTCGAAGTGTTCCCTCCCGAGCATGATGTAACAACTGTGCTGCATATAGCCCATTGTATTTAGCTCTCCCCTTGTCTTTTCAAAACGGTAACCAAACTTTTTAGTGTTTCACGCCTTCCACCGTTGTTCCGCGGCACGCATGCACTTCCAAAGCACATAACTATCAATGACAATGACGCAATGTACCTCCCGGCCCGGCCGCTATATAGCGGCCCATGACGTGACGCTTACCCGATAACAGGCTCGACAAACCAAAAGCTTATTGATACTCGGGTCTCGATAAATTCAGAACCGGGTTTGTAATGGACCCGGTTTTTGGGCTCCATCCCTACCCCCGAGTTATATTTTAGAAATTTATATCAGATTACGTCAGATTACTTCCACCTGTATGTCACGGAGAAGTATCCGTTTCCATCAGAATTACTTGAAAAGTAACAACACTTTTAAAGCGACTGGAACAAAGGTGGAGTCATCTCAAGGAACTCTAACAAGGATCAGAACTGACTGAAAATAGCGTTATACTTGATGTTTAACCACTTGAACTCAAGCATCCCTATTCTGTGGGGAAGGTTCACCAAAAATAGGAGATCTACGTGCTCACAACACGTCACAACGTGACCCCAGACATTTTTTAACATAGAAGATGGAATTCCCTGTATTCTGGTGAATTTTTTGGAGTTTGATACCAAATCCAGGATAAATCCAGGAGAAATGTCAATCATCAAACATCATGTCGCACATGCACAGTTCAACTCGAACACGTGATACCATGCAAAGCCACAGAAATCCCCAGAGAAATTCAGGATAAATGACAATTCAGGAGCACTACAAGAGATGAGGTCAAAATTCAGGAGACTCCTGCCGGATTCAGGAGGGTTGGCAACCCTGCTCTCTCTCTCTCTCTCTCTCTCTCTCTCTCTCTCTCTCTCTCTCTCTTTTATCTTATATGGGGGCAGCTTCTGGAAGGCATAGCTTCAGTTAAAAGAGAGAGAGAGAGTGATGGATGAGAGAGACACTGTTATCAATTGACACACACACTCACGTTCTCATTTGTTATGTCTATAGATTATCAGCATATGGCTTTAAAGGGAGGAGACAGCTATGTTAATCTATAAATGATCATACTATGGGGAGGTGACAGCCGTGGAGTTTCTCTACTGTATTTATCACTGATGTTATCACTGCTGCTTCGGCTTATCTCTGTTCATGTGTCGTCACGCTGCACCCTCACCATAAATACACAACCCAAGAACAAAGCTGTGTCAAGATAACACTCCACTCCATCTTCTCCTCTATAGTCACCAACAGGGATGTCACATGAAACAAACAAGAATTAATACCAGGACCCGGAGCTCTATTACTGTGAATGTGATCCATCTTAAGGGGTTTCAGAGTCATTGTGTAGAGCAGCAACAAGGACACAATGTCCTGCTGGTGTTGGACATGAACCAGTGACAGGTGGGGGACAGATTGATGACTGCAGGACAGATTGCTATTTGGCAGCAATTGGACTAACAGCTGAGCTACTTTAGTCCAAGACTAAAGGCTGTTTCGTTCTCATGAGACAAGTGTGTCCACAGTTTCGCCTGATCAAAATTATGAAAATATGTTTAGTTGGAAAATGGGTCTGTGTTTCAACAATAGTGACAAACCCCAAATGCTCTTAAACCTTTTATTTGGAGTTGAGTAGTGGAGGTAACCGTTCCAACAGAGAATCACACACTTCTCTGTCCTGGGGTGTTCCAAAGCCAGCATGGAGATACAGTTTACAGTTTAGGCATTTAGCAGACACACTCTTAATCAAGAGCGACTCAATAAGACATTAAGCAAGTACAATACAAGGTAATACATCAAATGCATAGAAATAGTAATCTAGGATCATATAGGTAAGAGATAGAATTCTCCATCTGGTCCTTGGTCTGCTCTGTGAACACAAGGAGGACCAAATCCATGCCATCCATCCATCCATCCATCTTCAACTGCTTATCCGGAGTCGGGTCACGGGGGCAGCTGTGTCAGCAGAGAGCTCTCCTCTCCTGAGCAAGATTAGCCTCTTCCTCCTGGGGGATCCCAAGGCGTTCCCAGGCCAGTGGGGAGATGTCATTCCCCCCGCTATCTTTGGAGCAATGCTGTTATTATCTCCACTGTTTGTTTTGGGTTTGATGCACAGCACTATTAACACATCGACCCACGGAAACGATCGGCTGGTACTGTTCTCTCATAGGTTGAAACTGATGCTCCTCGCAGTGACTTATCGGCGAAAGAGCCAAATACTGTATCTAACGCCAGATATTCAGACACGCTCGGGAAGCTCTCGCCGAGCGCTGGAATCGCACAATGATCTTATCGCTGATGCTTTCACACACAGCGAGAGAAACCTCAGCAAGCAAAGCCCAATCTTGCGTCAGATCGAGGGTTTTGTCTGCGAGTGCCATAAATGTTTGTCGAAAGCATAATCGTAGCAAATATCTTGCCGTGTGTACGAGCCTTTAGGGAGATGCCAGCCACCCACCTGAGAAAACTCATTGCAGGTTCCAGCATGTTTGCTTTGCGGAGACATGTCGGAAAATACTATATCTACAAACTCATGTGCCGCATCATGACGTCTTGACGTGAGCGTGTAGATATGCTACTTTCGAAAATCACTTTTGGTGTTTCATATTCATAATCTGAATTGGCATGGTAAAACTGTCAAATCATTGCAGTGCAGTATAAATATTGTTTGCTTCTGAGATGTAGTGGAGTAGAAGTATAAATACAATGCAATACTAGTAAAGTAACAGTACCTCAAAGGTTTTTCCTCAAGAACAATACTTGAGTAAATGTTACATTCCACCAATGACTGTTAATGTGACCAACGCAAAGTTGATGTTGTTCCAAATAACAGCAGTGAGCAGGTATTCACCCTGAGAATTGTCTGCTATCATTTAGATCATTTGTTCACTCATCCGTCCCGCCACCGTCCAGCTTTCACAAAGCACTGCTGTCTGTTTTGGTCTCATTAAAACCTGAGAACAAATCCTTGAAAATCAGCTCCATGTGTTTGGAAAATGAATGGAGGAGAGCATCAAGCAGTCCTCCCCCCCCCCCCCCCCCCCCCCCCCCCACACACACACACACACACACACACACACACACACACACACACACACATGGTCCTTCTCACTTTGTTTTCATCTCATTCCATCTCTCTCTCACATTTGATCTATTTCTCACTGACTCAATATGAACATGTAAGTAAACAATAACTAGCAGCCATGATGACACTGATCCATTCTTTCAGTGTTAATCCATGTGACAGCTGACATTGTCAAGCTGGCTAATCCACCCGCTAATTAACCAGGAAGCTGTTAAGACTAAAGGCATTAATCACGCATGATCTACTAATCAACAAACACATAATGTGATTAATGGTCAGAGACGGCTGTGGGTCTGCTGTCACACTGTGCATGCAGTTAAACACCTTCTCCCTCATTTGTCCTTCTATTTGTCAACGTTCACGCAGCAATCCAACGCCACAGTAGCACCAAAATAAGTGTGTAACCTCATTTCCATGGGATGTATTGATAAATGATGATGCACAGTGTTTATTGTGTAAAATGATATTGCTATGGTGCTGACCTAACAGCAGAGATCACATTACCCAGGGTTATTAATGCTGTTTTCACTGTTGGGTGCCATATGGGTGTCAGCTGATATTGTATGTCCTTGTCCTTGTGTGTAAGAGAAAGTGTTGGGACTTAAACCCAAGCCCCCAGAACCACGGTAGAGCATTGAAGCAGCCATTAGCCTAGTGGTCAAAACTGGAACTGCAGTTAAACCGAGTTAAACGCTACTGCGCGTGCGTATGCTAACTGCTAAGGCTAATGTTTACCCTATAGTGCGCCTGCTCAGTGCCTCGGCCAATTACATTTTTGGCCACTAAGTCTGGCCAACTAATCAGCGTGCAATATATAGATGCTTCCGGCAGTCTTCCGGGTGCTTCAAACGCCACTGAGCAACTTACATTGAAATGATAGCTGGGGGCGGGGCTGGTCCGCTCTCTATTATATATATAATATATCCTCTATGCTTAAACCATGATGATCCTGCAAACAAATCAGATTAAAATCTCTCTCTCTCTCCTCTCTCTCTCTCTCTCTCTCTCTTCTCTCTCTCTCTCTCTCTTCTCTCTCTCTCTCTTCTCTCTCTCTCTCTCTCCTCTCTCTCTCTCTCATCTATCTCACTATGACAGTACTTAGCAACAGAGCAGAACTCTATTTTCAGCTCCAGAGCCTCGGGTGTGGTTTGCCACAGCGTGGCATGATGCCACAGAACACAGGCCAGGCTGTGAGATGATCAGTTCATGGCTTTGTTGTGATGATTCCTCTTGGAGGGAACATAAGGGTTTGCTCTGCTCAACACAAACCCTGCTTCATGCACAGCTAGAAAAAGACACAGACAATCAGCTGGATGGACGCTGCAGAGAACACAGCGATTAATTAACTTCTTTTGTTGAATTAAATGACTGCATTTTAAAAAAGCTCTGGAATTATACATGTGTATTGAATTAGTATAATTAGATTCATACGCATGTATTTAATTATTGGGATTAGAAAAATCCACATGCATATTCCAACAGGTATACGACCGTGCATCAATTTCAGCAGTAACTCTTAGCCCACTGTGTTGCTGTCCATGGTGCTGAAATGGCAGCACTGACTGGCTGCAATGCTCTCTCAATATCTCCAGTCCAGGGCTGTTTGACTGTGACTGGTGGCTTTGCAGGTACTCGACTGTAACTAAAATGTATGACTAAGTAAATCATTCAGATCTACTCAGCTGTAGTTGGTGGAGATTTCAGGAGTGACAGTATAATAAATGCCCGTTAAGGTGGCTGTGGTCTGACGGGACCACAGAGTTGAGTCATTACATTTAGTTTCACTTTGTTCCACAGATAAAATGTTCTGAAAATAGGTGAGCTTGTAGATCTGCTATTTTCTTATATTATTTGAGAAATTGGCCAATGTTTGACCAGTTTTCTTTCTTTCTTTCTTTCTTTCTTTCTTTCTTTCTTTCTTTCTTCTTTCTTTCTTTCTTTCTTCTTAAACAGGCCTTAAAAGTCCTTACACTGTCAATTCACTGTCCTCTGGGGACCACCCCAAAATCATGTGGGGACCGAGCCACAGATTGAGACCCCTGCCCTATAGCCTTTTCAGACTATTGGGGTTTCAGAATAATGGGCTGTTGACCAATAGGCCTGTGACATCCATTCACACACACCACACACACACACAGCACACACACACACACACACACACACACACACACCACACACACACACACACACACACACACACCCAGCCTATACAGTAGATTATTACATTGTGTGTTTGTTTTGTTATACAGAGCCTCCCTGTGGCTCCCTGCCTCTCTGACACTGTGATTCAGGTAGAGAGAGAACAAACAGTGGTGTTGAAGGATGGACGGACGCTGCAGAGAAGCACTTTATTCATTCAGCACGTTGTTGAGAGCTGCTCCCTCAGGAAGGCAGGGCTGCATTTCAGAAAGCCTGGAATCAAGCTAGACGAAGATATATTGACTTGTTTGACGACTGATGTAAAGTTTCCCCGATGGCATCACCTCCCCGACGGTGTGCTTACTCACAAACCTTCATCTGATGGTGACCGGTCAGGTCAGGTGTATGTGTGCTGCTGGGATTAACAAAAACACACACCTGCTAGCAAATGTTGCACCAAAAGCCCTGAACGCACGCTTCTCTGTTCCTTCCGATGTCTAGAGTCAGTCCAAAATCAGACAGCTGCAGTGTTTTTCTTGCTGCTACAGTTATATTTTGAGTGTGTTATTGGACTGTGTTATCAAAGGAGCATCGGGTCACATAGACGGGTCAAGGCGTTGCACTGGAGCAGCGCTGGATGCTGATTGAAGCTCAACCCAGGACGAATGCAAACTCTACAGCCTTCTGAAAACATTCATATCGAATCACACAAACTTTGGTTAAGTTTTGTATTTGCATTTTGTCTTGTGGTGTTTTAAGGACAATGCCTAAAGGAGTAGTTCACCCCCAAAATGAAGTTCTTTCTATTGATTACTCACACCATGGAGACTTAAGTTCAATAATACTTTGGAGTTTTGGTCGCATTCCTAAGACAATAATTTGATAACAACACATTTTACCATAATCAATCTTTTGCCTTAGGAATGCTACAAATACAAAAAAAAATATATATATATTATTGAACTCAAGTCTCCATGGCGTGAGTAATCGTTAGAAAAAAAGTCATTTTGGGGGTGAACTACTCCTTTAAGGGCTGTTCATAATGTCTCCAAAAACCGAACCTTTCGTCGGAAAGGTACGGTTCAACTACAAAATGACGTCACTCACAACTTCTGAAATGCATTAACCCGAATTTTAGTTCGTAAAGCTGCACGTTGGAAAGTCCTAACTTCCCCATCGATGATGTCACTGGCAGACGGGTTTCTGAACTGCCCACATCCCTCCTATGAAACACAGACCAAGTAGAAAGAAATTGTGCTATTTTATCATGAACATTGGTGAGGACCAGTGTTGGGTATCGTTACATTTTGAAGTAACTCGTTAAGTTACTTTAGTTACCGACTTGAAAAACTAATCTGTTAAGTTACTCCGCTACCCAATGACAATTGTAACTTAACGAGCTACCGCTACCGTTACCGTTACCGACCATTGAAAACCACCTGCGTGGAAGTTTGGTAAACATAAAAAGACAAAAGTGCAGCCTCCTTTTAGCTCGTCCTCTTCAAAAGATCAACGCTCCCCAGCGTTAAACTGTACAGTACCTCGGTGCCGTGGCGATGTTATGGAGGCTCTATACCAGAGTTAAATGGCCGGGTCCGAATCCACCGTTGTCCGCCGTCCAGAAACGATCCGATGATGTACAGTAAATCCATTTTAATACCCAACCGACGCAGACTTTTACACACGGTCAACAAAAGACACGGACGCTACTAATATCTCCACATTGTGAGGAATGATCAACACATAGGTAAGCTATATTACAGACGGACGCAGCAGCTTCTGTTGTTGTTTCGTGGGACATGGACAGAGCACCAGAAGTAAACAGTGAGTGATTTGATTTCCTGGTTTCAAGATGACGATGAGATGAAAGGAATGCGATTGGCTGACATACTAAATTGACATACTAAATTTCCCCCTTGGGATAATAAAGGTATCTATCTATCTATCTACATACAAGGGAGGCAGACAGGCAGGCAGACAGGCAGACAGACAGGCAGACAGACAGCTACACACACCCCTTTCACACGTGTATTTGTTGACAGAATAAGACAGAAGGAGGAAATGTGACTCGGGGCTTCTTTTTTAATCGGTGGCAACAAAATGAACAGTTAAAAGGGGACACTTTTTTTATAAATAACGGGATTACTTTTTTGAAAATGTAACTAAGTAACTAACCGTTATATTGTAAAATGTAACTCGTTATGTTACTCCGTTACCGCCAAACTAACGTTGTTATGTAACGTCGTTAGTTATAACGTCGTTACACCCAACACTGGTGAGGACCAATAATGTTATATGAAGATAGGGTTAATGCATAGTTACATTCGCGCACGCACGCACGCACGCACGCACGCACGCACGCACACACGCACGCACGCACGCACGCACACACGTGTGTGTACAAACTCAGCACAGATTGTGACTGTCAGGTATGTGTTAGTCAGTATATTTCAGTAAGTATCAGTGTGTTTATTGGATGGATAACTGTAACACACTCTGACAAGTGAGAAAAGAAACTTAAATCAAGGTGGATTGGCTTGACTGAGTGGCTTAACCTATCCATTTATCTCTCTGTGTGTGTGTGTGTGTGTGTGTGTGTGTGTGTGTGTGTGTGTGTGTGTGTGTGTGTGTGTGTGTGTGTGTGTGGGTGGGTGTGTGTGTGTCAGGTCCGGCGGCACGAGGGGAATGGCTGGGGCCGAGCCCCATCACGCAGACCCCCTGACCCCAACAATGAAACCGGCAAATACTCGAAAAAGGCGAAACACTAATTTCCATAGTGGTCGCAACCTTAAGCTCACGGGTTAGCAGGAGTCATTAGCCATTGACTCCTGCCGCCGGCTCTGGTGTGTGTGTGTGTGTGTGTGTGTGTGTGTGTGTGTGTGTGTGTGTGTGTGTGTGTGTGTGTGTGTGTGTGTGTGTGACTGTGTGTGTGTCCGTGTGTGTGTGCAAGCCGGGGGGCCATCAGCATGTGACTGCAATTTCTTCTTGTTCGCAGACTGTGACTCTGCACTCCTGGTCAAGGACAAATTGCTGGCTGAGGAAGCCCTTTATTCTGAACCCTGCACCTGACTCATTGATAACAAACTAGCATTACACCGAGACACAACGTTTGCCTTTTAAACCTCTGCAAGGCCAACGACTTCACGGTCAAAGTGGCTAAGAATCAGTAGTGTAAAGTAACTAAGTAGATTTATGTAACTACTGTACTTAAGTACAGTTTTGAGGTATTTGTACTTTACTTTAGTATTTCCAATTTCCAATACTTACTTCTACTCCACTACATCTCAGATCCAAATATTGTAATTTTACTCTACATTTATTTTAAAACTTTAGTTACTAGTTACGTTGCAGATATAAATTATAATATTATAAAACATACATAAACCACTTTAACCCTATTTTTACGGCTATTTGAAAATAGCCGATCTGCAATGTGTTGTGAGCTTGTAGATCGTCTATTTTCAAATATGTTTTACTTTTACTTTAAGTACATTTTGATGCCAATACTTTTACTCAAGTGCATATTTAATTCCAGACTTTTACTTGTAACAGAATATTTCTACATTGCAGTACATTGGTACTTTTACTTAAGTAAAACAAGTGAGTACCTTTTGTCACTTTTATCACAAGAAAAGACGAAATTACCCGCCTGGGTTGTATCTTACAGGACAAACGTTTCAAGTGAAAAAAATATATATATATATAAATATATATATATATATATATATATATAATAAAATCAACAAAAGTAATCAGAAAAGTAGACTAAACGTCATTTAGTCTATGCATGCACCTCATGGTACTTCAGCACCACACAGACGTTAAAAACAAGGCTGCAAATAGTGCAAAAGACACACACACACACACACACACACACACACACACACACACACACACACACACACACACACACACACACACACACACACACACACACACACACACAGGCACAACACCAGAGGGAGCTCCACTGGGGTCAAAATGTGTTACACTGCTATGCCACCAACATGTGGAATGCCCTTCCAACAAACATCCAAAAGTGTGACTCATAAAAACAGTAGGCCCTACCTATCTGCAATGTGTAGAGTCCTAGAAAATCCCTCTACACACCCAGAACTCCCACATTCTTAATGTATATTATTATGTTTATTTGTTCATTATTTATTATAGTGTGGTTGCCATAGGCAGCGACAACTGTTCTTGTCCACCTTTTTTTCTGTAAACCTTTATTTCATCTAAAGTAAACCTGTTTTCTGTTAGCTTATCTGTAACCCCAAAGGTCCATTGAGTTCAATAGACTTTTTCTGTCCCTTTTCTGATTGGACAATATAATGTCCAATCAGACAAGCTGCTTCCTGTGACAGAAGACAGAATTAATTTCAATTCATTTTCAAAAAGTCGACAAGTCGACTCACTTTAGTACACAAGTCGACTCCCACCAGGGAAAGTCGAAAACAAAAAAACATTATTTTGTATCATTATTTTTGCTCCATGTGTGCGCATGTACAGCATTCAAACAGTAGGATTGCTTATAGTCAAGGACAGAATGATTCTCTCCTTTTCCATCTGTGTTTTCTTATTGGAATTAAGCATAGGATTTCGGGTTTTGTCCTCCATTCACTCACCGTCAATGTGATGATGTCATCAAACAATAAAGTCGATTTCAACTCAACTTTTTACTGAGTCGATTCGACTTGCAAAAATCACAAGTCGTTAATGCCCTACTATATCTGGTATAGGAAGGTTCCCCTTGAGTTAGTGTCTAAGTGTCCTTGAGCAAGACAGGTTGGTGCCTTGCATGTTTTCCTCTGTCGTCTTGTGTGTGAATGTAATGCACATTGAACGTGCTTTGGATAAAGGTCCTATATGCATCATTTACCATCTGGGACCTACACAGTCAAATGATGCATTAGATGCATACATAAGTCATTTTCAACTTGTGTCCCAGACATATGAGGATGGTGACAGTGGAACTGACACCACCCCTGGCTCAATCACACCTCCTGGTGGCGAGAATGGGCCAGCACATGTTCAATAGTGCCTTATTATTAAACAGTAGCCTATCTACTGCTCTGCAAAAAAAACTAAAGACCTAATGCATCTATCTATCATTGATACTTAAGCACCGTGTACACTGCAGGTTCTTTCAACTCAATCACCAATGATAAATACTTCACTTACAGTGAGGAACAAACACGATGGACCAGCAGCATTGTGGATTAGATTCTCCTTTTTAATTGGTGTGTATTATCTGCTACACCGCCACACAATTGAGGTTCTACTAATGTCAATTCAATTCCTTATATGCGATGGTGATGGTGTTAAATGTATTATGATGATGATGATGATGATGATGATGAGGCTGATGATGCTGATGATGTGTTAAACGTGAGGACATTCAGGTGACATCAGGTTTACAGGCTTTGACATTCAGGTGACGTCAGGTTTACAGGTGTTGACATTTAGGTGACACCAGGCTGGACATGTACTGTACATGTTGAGCAACCAGCTAAACGCCCATCATGTGTTGCAGTGTCACCACTAAGTGCATGGAGCAGCTTAAAAGGACATGTGCCACACTGACATATGCATGCGGTGTGCATGAATCTTGCATGTTGGTTTGGGTCGCTGCTGGGCCATGAATTACGGTATTTGACATAAAGCAACCTGGTAATATGAGAGGACACGCAGGCACGCAGGCAGGCACGAGGCCAGCCAGCTGGAGAGATGACAGCTGACAGCCTTTAGCATGGATGTCTGCATACAGATTTAACAGTTCCCTCTCTAAGTGTTCTCTGTGTGTGTGTGTGTGTGTGTGTGTGTGTGTGTGTGTGTGTGTGTGTGTGTGTGTGTGTGTGTGTGTGTGTGTGTGTGTGTGTGTGTGTGTGTGTGTGTGTGCACACGCGCGCACATGTGTGTGTGTTACATCAGTGTTTCATCATTCAAGCACACATGATCCACAATATACTCCCTAATGACATCACTTCTGTGAAAGTACTCCACAACACGTCCATCACTGTCAGTTCAAATGAACACACACACACACACACACACACACACACACACACACACACACACACACACACACACACACACACACACACACACACACTTAACACTTAATCGAGGACATTGGTAATCTAGGAAGTGAGAATGAATCATCAGGACTCCACTGAGATGAATAAAAATGTGCTTCTGTTACTTTGAGTACCAGTATGAAACATCAAATCACACCATGGATTTGATGCAGAGGTCAAGGTGTAGAAGAAGAGAGAGTGATTACCCTGTCTGTTTACCCAGGAGGGAGAGAGAGAGAGAGAGAGAGAGAGAGAGTTAGAGAGAGAGAGAGAGAGAGAGAGAGAGAGAGAGAGAGAGAGAGAGAGAGAGAGAGATGTAGTGAATATTAAAGAAGTTGTGGAAGGCTATAGAGGAGAGAGAAGACCAGAATAAATGAGAGAACACAGGGAGGAACAGGAAGTTAAGAATGATATATGTAGGAAGAGAGACAGATGGAGGCTGTTGTAGAGGAAGTGGTAAATTGATGTCATGGGTATTGGCCGACATCGTACGGAGACAGGCCTTATTAATATTGCACAGTACCGCATATAATATAGAGACCAGGCTTCCGTTCCCTGCAGTGGAATGAAAAAATAAAAATAAAGCATTTTTGCTAACTTTGGTGCATTTACATTACATTGATAATATGTATTGTTCATGAATGTGCAGTGTCCCATCTAAATAAACAAAGTAAAGTGGTGCAGCTCTGACACCAGACACATCTGTTTTAGTGGTTGGCAGTGGTGTAAAGTAACTAGGCCTACTAGTACAATACTCAAGTACTGTAGGTGCACATTTGCGGTATTCTTTACTGGAGTATTTCCAAATTTCTGTACTTTTACTTCTACTCCACTACATCAGAGGCAAATATTAGACTATACGTTCACTCCACGACAACTTGAAAAGTTATTTTGCAGATTTTGATAATTGCAAAAGAACAATAACCAATGCATGCATTGTGAGCTCGTAGAGCGGCCATTTTCAAATAAACTTTTCTACGTTTTCTACATTTGAACACTGAAATGGGACATTGTGCATAATGAGTACTTTTACGTTGGGTATTTTAAGTATATTTTGATGCCAATACTTTACTTTTACTCAAGTGTGGTAGAGACAGACTGCCTTTCCCACTTTACCTTTATGGCCTCACATGTTCCATTACATTTTTCATGACTACATTCATGATTACATGGGTTTACCGCATGCGTTCTTATCATATACTTATTTCAGGCTGCAGCATATTCATTCCCAAACGTTACTATTGCAATGTATTCACCATGATCTTTGTTACACATCTGTATTACTTTTTGTTACAGCCACATAGTCTGCACCAAACACTTGTTAGCTACAATGCTAGCTACAATCAGGGAGTCGGTATTTACATCTTGACCAAGTTCAATACATTTTAACATTCAATTCATATTCATTTCATTTTGCAAACAAGGCAGATACAATTGCTTGGTTGAAACATACATCTTTTATTAATCTCAACAGTTCAAAGCTCATTATCATTACCAAACAAACACACATACTCTCATATTCACTTCCGGGTCTGAGGATCTCAAAAGAGTCACACATGACCACAGTGTTCCTTATATACAGTACTGTATAGGTGGGTGTGGTAATTGGGTCATACCACTTGCCAGGGGTGGGTGTGTGTGTGTGTGTGTGTGTGTGTGTGTGTGTGTGTGTGTGTGTGTGTGTGTGTGTGTGTGTGTGTGTGTGTGTGTGTGTGTGTGTGTGTGCGCGCGCGTGTGCATGAGCATGTATTTGTCGGTTAGACTATTAATAATGCTTTCATTGCATGAAGCCCCTGTGAGCCTCTGTTGCTAGCAGTCAATCTGTAACCAATCAGTTTATCTCCACTTTCCACATTAGAGTGTTGGAATTGGTCTCTCTGTGGATTTGGTCTCTCATTTCATCCTCTATCTGAGCTCCCCAGCAGAGCGTCTCTCTCTTTCATTCTGTCTCTCTCTCTCCCTCGATCCTTCTCCACGTCAGTAATAGTCTAATCATTCCCTGACATGAGTGGAATCCCAAACTACCAAACTATGGATGAGATTCTCCCTCTAGATGTTAGTTTGATATGACTGGCTGGGTGTTGATGACACCCTGAGGCTGAATGTCATTTAGCATCTATTACCACCAGGCAGGAAAAAAACAACACACTTCAACTGAGACTCTGCTGATTAGAGTGGAGATATACACCTCAGTAATTAAGAAACAAGCAGTTCAGTTTCCTGATCTATTTAAATAATGTGTGTGTGTGTGTGTGTGTGTGTGTGTGTGTGTGTGTGTGTGTGTGTGTGTGTGTGTGTGTGTGTGTGTGTGTGTGTGTGTGTGTGTGTGTGTGTGTGTGTGTGTGTGCATGAATGGTTCAACAGCTGGATCACTGGCTGTTACATTACTTTATTGTCAAAGAGGGATTTGTTTACAGAAAAAGTTTGAATTACATGCGGTAAGACTGGGTGTTATGCATTCTGCGCAGTGCATGTGTTACAAACTATTTCAACCGTTCAACATGCAGCGCTTTGAGTGCCTGGGCCCCGGGTGATCTGCGCCTGCTTACTTTACTTGTTAGAAGCATCTTTTTATTGACTAGACAGCATGACAGCAATATGGGGAAAAAGATGTAGGCCTACCGTAAATATCTCAATTCACTCACTGACTGCTACGATCAAAAATCGACTTTCCCAGTTGCCTGCCATGCTATTTTATTCATTTCTTACCTTCTATTGCGCTCGGACGGTGTCCATCGTGCACGGTTGCGCGATCTAAGCTGCAGTAATCCATGAGCCGTGAAGAAAAAACTGAGATTCATACGTCCAACTAGGCTGGAGCTACAAGCTTTAGCACAATATCATAGGGTGCAGACTGACAGGGAAATGTAAAGGTTTCTGCTAAATGCCTAAATTGTAAATTGTGAAATGAATCAGAGAAAAGGGCAGTTTCTTCCATGGCTTAACATTGGAGTGAATGGAGAATCAGTTTCCTGCTAAGTATAACAACTGGGCCGTGGATCTGCAATCGTTTTTGGATTATTTTCAATTAAAGTGTGTCCTATATGGAGTTATGTGTCAAGGATAAAACCTGACGCTCCAAACCTTCAGATTATGACTGTCTCCTTGCCAGTATCAGTCAGTAACATGGCATGCATAGCAGCCCATGGTCTTATTTTTTGTGTAACCATGGACTCAAAACGCGCACTGCGCCGTCGCCAATAGTGGGTTAAATTAATATATTCCATTTGTGACAATGACTGGTGTGGTGTAGGCTTCAAGCTTACTTTACAGAATGAATACTAATGGTTCTACAGTGAACCAAAATGATGCTCTCTTCTATTGGCTTTTCTTTTGTTGTTAGGTCGTATTCAGGTTGTCCTAGTTGTAAAATCGGGGCGTTTCGAGAATATTTAAGCGCGTGTTATTTAAATTTCAGCCTTCGCATTTATCAACGCTGAGATAAAATGTACGCCAGGGGTGTCTGTTTAGGAAGCGTTTGTAAATGCCACTTGAACGTTGCCCTACCCAAATATTTGGGGAGAAAAATACACTGCTTTTTACACTCACATTGATAATTGAGGCGAATCCAGACAGTTTCTACAACCCAACATTCTGCAGTAGGAGAGACAGTCAATAATACACAGCCAGGAAATCTCTGGTGCGAGAAGAAGACACAGTATCGACCGGGGAACCGAGTCGTTCACAACACCTCACAGTGAGCCATTGTTATAACACCTGCATGGCTGACTCTTCTTCTGCTGTTCCTAGTTTCATTGTCACCCCTCTGAGGGTTTTCTTGGATTCACGTTGGTCTAAGAAAATGTGACACCTGTCTGCAGAGAACAGCTCTCTAGTGTTATGACATGGAACAGCATTGACTATATGAATAAACATCTCCAATATGGATATTCTTTCTGCTTGTTTGGCTGACTTTTGGAAATCTGGGGCATGTAGCAGACTTTAACCTCAACTCTATGGCACAAAAACACAGAGAAGATTTGTGCAGCTTTGAAACCAAATGAGGAACACACACTCCTTCACACTATTAGTATACCGGTATAGTGTGTGTGTGTGTGTGTGTGTGTGTGTGTGTGTGTGTGTGTGTGTGTGTGTGTGTGTGTGTGTGTGTGTGCCTGCGTGCATGGCGCGCATGGCGTGCATGGCGTGCACACGTGTGTGTTTGTGACATGTGCAAGGGGGGTGAAAAGATGTATCGCTAGATGTCAAGATTTTCTTTCTTTTTCTTTCTTTTATTATTATTCAATCTACAATCAGTGATCAAACTTCCAAGACCTTTAAGCACAGACAGAGTTAACTTTCCCTGAGACCTTTACATTTGAAAGCATGGATGGTGTTTAATGCTTGACACGTTTGTTAAATGTGATGAATCATATGCTGTTGAAAACACCCCCGACCATTATGAAGAGTGCTTTTTATTAATCAATCATCTACGAACGATGTCTCTGACCTTTGGATGAACTGTAAGTTGTTTATAGGTAGAGAGAGAGAGAGAGAGAGAGAGAGAGAGAGAGAGAGAGAGAGAGATGATGAAAGACATGGAACATTTTGATTTGGTGAGCAAGTGACAGGGATGGTTAAAGGGAAACCCACCTAGTGTGTGCGTGCGTGCGTGTTATCATCAGTGATTGAGGATGTGTCCATGCTAGGTCTAGCTGTCAGGCCACTCTCATCATTCATGGTTAGAGCAGGGGTGGGCAACTTTGATGATGGAGAGGGCCACTATATTTCCACACTCACTCCAGTGGGCCACTTTGCATATTGTTACTGTCAAGTAAAAACCTCTCATCTCCTGTAAGAGTAGAAAACATTGACAATGTACAAAACGTGTCGCAGCGCGGCGCGTTTTGAGCTTGCAGATCTGTTATTTTTGCTACTTTCGAATTGGAATCCTGAATTATCTTTTGTTATTTTTTAATTGGAATCCTGAAATTTTACATTTTGATTTAATTTCATATGCATTTAGTTATACACTTATGTTAACTTTATGAACTTAAATACAAATACATACACGGTTTTATTTAGCTTGTGTTATATTTTTGATGTGCAGAATGAAACATAATTTCCACACTAACCCCTGTATCTCATACATTATGTACAATTATCTGCCACAATGGATGCATTACTGAATCACTCTATGAATATTACATGAACGGGGAGTGAATGGAAAGCCTGATTGGAAAGGAGGAATTCGATTTGAAGGTTAATTGGCAATAAGAAGTTCAATACATTAGTACTTTTTTCACCTCATATGTTTAAAGTTAAATTTCACACTGGTGAATTGTAGAGAAGGTTTAAGTTAAATGTAGGAGGTAAAACTAATTAGCCAATCAATCATTCAGATGTAGATTAACGACTGACCACGACCTTAGAAGGGCTTCACCACATGGTGTGTGTGCGTGCATGCTTGCATGGGTGTGCGTGTGTGGGCAGAAGGGCTTCACCACATGGTGTGTGTGCGTGCATGCTTGCATGGGTGTGCGTGTGTGGGCATGTGTGCAAACTGATATTTCTCTGTGACATAGCCCAGTGGTTCTCAACCTGTGGGTCGGGACCCCCAGAGGGGTCCCCACATTATTTTGGTGGGTCCCCAGATGATTAACTTAATGTGGAAGATTATTTTCTCACTCAACAGTAAACAAACCAACATAAAGTTTAAGTGTATAGAGGGTAGCTGCACATTTGTAAAGTGACAATTTAAGGACTTTTTATACGTCTCTAAAACGACAAATTAAACATTGGCCAAATTGTCTAATATTAGAGGCAGAAATTGTGAAAATAGCAGATCTACATGTTCTGCGAGGCGTTGTGAGCATGTAGATCTGCTATTTTCACAATAGAACTGTGTTATACAAAATGTAATGCCTCGTCAGGGTGGAGGAGGGGTCCCCAGTTAAAATATGATTATTTTGAGGGGCGCCGCCTGAAAAGGTTGAGAACCACTGACATAGCCTACTGTATCTCAGGTGGAAAGATGTGCATATTTATGTCGCGTAATTTCATGTAAGATTCTAAAAATGGTAACAGCGTAATTCAGGGATGCCGTGGATGAGAAAGTGAAGTGAGGAGAACATCAGTACGAATAGCTAAAGATACAAGTCTATTCTTACAGAAGTCTTCCATATGGACTGATGACGTCGAAGCATGCAGGAGCAACTGTCCGGATGGACAGCTGCTGTTGAGTCAGTCTTTTTGTGTCAAGTAACTTTAACTTACTGCAGTGAAGAGTGACAGATACACATTGCACATACATTAACAGTTTTATATAAATCTATTACATTCCACCCTTTTTCTTTTTTTGTAACTGAAACCTCAGTTACATACACTACACGTGGTCTCAGTGACATATTTTAAAACGTCTCTGTGTGGACGTGGTCTCTATGCTGCAGCTTTTCACAAGCTTTAGAGGAGACCTGTTGTGTCCACAGGCCTTTGTGTCAGACTTTGTACTGTTTCATGCACTTCAGCAAGTTCAGGTGTGTGCGTGTGCATGTGTGTGTGTGTGTGTGCGTGTGCGTGTGTGTGTGTGCGTGTGTGTGTGTGTGTGTGTGTGTGGGTGGGTGGGTGCGTGTGAGCGTGCACGGCATGCATCACGTAGAGCAGATGGTGTGCGCATACAAAGGAAATCAAATTCACAGCCAGCATATTATTTTTAAGCGGAAAGGTGACTTTTATCATTTTGTCATTGTAGCGTGCTATTCTGCTGTATCGTTGGTTTCTGGTGGTGTAAAAAGTATAAACCTACTGGTGTGTGTGTGTGTGTGTGTGTGTGTGCGTGCGTGCGTGCGTGCGTGCGTGCGTGCGTGCCCCATGTACACACATTTGTGTGTGCAGTTGAAACAGGAGGCAAGCAGTCTCGGCTCGATTTGAAGCCCAGGAAGTGATTCTCTTAAAGGTGCAGTTTCCCATCAATGGCCCAGCAGCTGTTTCACCTCCTGCGGGCTGCAGAAGCATTTACAGTCAAATTCATTTTAAAATCAATGATAAAGATAGGGTATGCTTTTAGCTCCTCTACTGGTTCTACCAAGATCGAAAAGATGGGGTCGAGAAGACAGGTGAGGGATGAAGAGGGGTGACAAGATGGTGTATAATGAATGTGCACAAGAGCTTCCTTGGGTTAGAGGTACAGGATTGAATCTTAGCGTGGTTGAAAAACAACGTATAGCAGTGGATAGTGAGAGGGCAGTGGCGTCAGATCAGCAAAAGCTATAGGGTATGGCAAAGATGGGAGTCCTCGTACCCGGGTTTCTACGGTTGCTTGAGCTGGATATGGCAGCCTGGAATGGTTCTTCAAGTGCAGCTAAACTTGGAATTAGTAAATGTGCCACAATGTGCCACAATGTGTAAATGTGTAATGCATTGCACCTGTGAAGCTGACCTGTGGAACCTGGGAATATACCATTTTGTCAACATGGGGAGAATACAAGTGTGGAGAATATAATTATAATACTGTAATGTTTAGCAGCAGTTTAGTGGGAGACGAACCCCAGTCCCCCACTCAGAAGACAACGAAGCAACCCGCAATTCCAAGAAAGCTAGCCCGCTTGGCATGGCGAGTTACGGCCCTATCTCTTGCAGGGTCGTTACAATACCCCCTCCTCACAGAAGCGCGCCCTCACGCTTCACTGCCCACGGCCGAGTCCCTCACGTCCCTCACGCTCCACGGGTTCGCCTGTCGACACCAATGTAACATTTAGCAGACTGAGTGAGGCAGCTCGCCTCCTACGGGAGACGAACCCCAGCCTCCCACTCAGCAGACAAGGCAAGCAACCCGCAACGCCAAGAAGGCAAGCCCACTTGGCATGACGAGTTACGGCCTGATCTCTTGCAGGGTCGTTACAATACCTTGTTAAAGTGACCATTTTGTTAAATTTCGCATGTGTAGTTATTCTACTGTAATAATAACCAGCACAGATGAGACATTCATGGATTTATATTTAAATGTAACTTTTATTTTCCCCCCTGGACCCAGGGTATGGCAGATGCATACCCCTGCCATACCCATTTGACGCCCCTGTGAGAGGGAGAAGGCAGAAAGCCACTTTGCTACGGCTGTCCCTGAAAGTAGTTCGTTCAGCTCTGAGGGCCGAAGAGCCGGCGGACATGGACGTGCTGCTGGCATGGAAGAGACAGCCTATGGCAGTCACCGCCAACACAGAGGAGACCGTGGGGAGAAAGGAGGATGAGTCACTTGAGAGGGAAGGGAGAGAGGAGAGGATAGAGATGGGGTTTTCAAACTTTTTTGACTCAGGGCACCCCTATAAATAGAAATGTATAGGCACCCCTGCATTACACTGCTACGCAAATATTATGCACATCTTTCACCCAGGGGTGTCGCACCAAATTCTGGGCCCTGGATACGAGTATTCACTGTGGGGCCTCCTATATGAATGTTCTTCATAGGGGGTGAGGGTTTCACAGAGAAATGTCCGTTTCCCTCAGAACTGACTGAAAATAGCTTGACCTTTAACCACTTGAACCCCAGCATCACTATTCTGCGAAAAGGTTCCCCAAAAATAGCCGATCTACAAACTCACAACGCGTCACAACGTGACTAAGTAGGCCTACAGGTCTGTTTTACTAAGCATAGAGGGTCTAAATGGTTAGAGGATAGAGGATAGAGGAAGAGAGAGTGGAGGGATTTAGCAACCTCAGTTTACATTGAGACGCAACACCCACCCACCCACGCACGCACGCACGCACACACACACACAGCATTTTAAATCCAAGCTGGTAAATTGGACTTCCGTTAAAGTGCAAATGTGTTTCTCTCTAAACTAACCTCAGCACTCAGCAATAGGATATTAGTAGTCTGTGTGCAAGCCGACAGCAGTCTCATTGCAGACAGCCTATACAAGTTGTCTGGGGTGCTAAATAGATGTTAAACATCCATCATCAACAGTGCACGGTGTTTTGGTAAATGTTTTCCACTGTTCCAGAGGGAACAAGTATAGAGAGACAGAGAGACAATGACAAAGAGAGAGAGAGAGAGGGGGGGGGGTGAGTGAAGAACTGTATGTATTGTCTGTCAGTCTCAAGAAGCACGCACGCTCACACACAGGCACGCGCACATTACACTGTAGAGCAGCCGTTTCTTAGCAACACTGGGAGGTTGTAGATCTTGACAGAGTGGTTTTGGTTCATCCTCTCCCTCTCAAGTGTCTGTCAGCCCGATGCCAATTAGTGGTCGTCATGACGATTCCAATTAGTGGTCTTCATAGGGATGGTGTTTAAGCGTGAGTAATAGTTGTGATGATGATGATGTTGATGATGATGATGATGATGACGATGGGAATACTAATGAGGACAGTATCTTTCAGTGTCCATGTGTTCATTTGCTGTTTACCATAGCCTAACACTCATACACCACACACATGTCACGTTGATGAGATTTGGCGTATCAAGGGACAAGAATAGGGGGAGCAAACTGTGTTTGAACTGAAGAAGAGTCAAGATATCAAGAATCCACTGAACTTTCACAACTTTTCAAAGTAGGCTAATGTCCTGTTAGAAAATGTGCTGTCTGTCTCTCCCTGTCAGCTTTCCTACTGTCTGCCCCTCCTACACTGTCTCCCTAGCTGTCAGCTTTCCTACTGTCTGCCTCTCCTACACTGTCTCCCTGTCAGCTTTCCTACTGTCTGCCTCTCCTACACTGTCTCCCTAGCTGTCAGCTTTTTCACTGTCTCCCTCTCCTATACACTGTCTCCCTAGCTTTCAGCTTTCCTACTGTCTGCCTCTCCTACAGTCTCCCTAGCTGTCAGCTTTCCTACTGTCTGCCTCTCCTACACTGTCTCCCTGTCAGCTTCCCTACTGTCTGCCTCTCCTACACTGTCTCCCTGTCAGCTTTCCTACTGTCTCCCTCTCCTACACTGTCTCCCTGTCAGCTTCCCTACTGTCTGCCTCTCCTACACTGTCTCCCTGTCAGCTTTCCTACTGTCTCCCTCTCCTACACTGTCTCCCTGTCAGCTTCCCTACTGTCGGCATCTCCTACAGTCTCCCTAGCTGTCAGCTTTCCTACTGTCGGCCTCTCCTACACTGTCTCCCTGTCAGCTTTCCTACTGTCTGCCTCTCCTACACTGTCTCCCTGTCAGCTTTCCTAATGTCTGTCTATCCTACACCGTCTAACAGCAGGCAGGTGGAGTTCTTACAAACCTCTCTAACGGTTACATAATCCATCAGAGAGCTTTCAAAGCTCATGGTATGAAACACTTTCCACACTTTGAGTTTTGTCTGTGATTCCTGAAAAGATAACACTATGTAAATGAGTGACGGAGATGATGAAGAGAAGGTCTTAATTGTGTCGTGGCATTAAAATATCCTGCGTGTGAAGTGAGAAACACAGCGGGAGCAGAGAGAGCACAGTTTTTGATAACAACATTAAAATAAGATCAAAGTTAATTACCATGCTGGCCTGCCTAGAATCATTATAGCTCAACCTCTGAAGTGCGTGCACATGCATGCATGTGCCTATAGTATAGGCCTATAATATGGTTATGTTTGCGTCTGTACCAATGCCAATATGCATTTGCATTTATTTATGTGCCTCCATGCATGGATGCATATGATGATGAGATTATGCATACTGCTTATGTACAGGCATTAGTGTGTATGTTCCTGTCTGCCTGCCTGCCTGCCTGCCTGCCCGCCTGCCTGCCTATAGGCATGTGCATGTAGGCGTGTATAATATCTGAGTCTGATCCTCTGCAAGGAGGAATGGATCTATTTAAACACGCTTGTGTGATGTGTGAAATATTTACCTTAGAGCTCCGGAGGGAAACCATACACATTCTGTTTCACTAGTGGCAGAAATGTGAGGAAGTTTGCCAGTCGGTTGAGACCCGCCTGCCTGCCTGCCTGTCTGCAAGGTTCATATAATTGCTATGGTGCTATAATTAAACAATATTACACAAGAGGGTGTGTATTATCAGGGTGTGCACTTCAGCCATGCCTGGAACTCGCCTGGCTCGCTCCTGCATCAAGGCTGGCGTGCCAATAACCACGATAAGGCACGACCCTCGAGTGTAATATTGCGATTAATACAGTTGCCCTTAAAAAAACATGTCAACTTCATTTCATTGTAATTAAGATATTCGATTGAGATTTGTAATTTTTTAATGCCAGCTATTGCCACTATGTCCCCGAACTTCATATGAAAACTGCAGTGCTAGCGTAGCCGCTTACAAGGCATCGCCTACGGAAACAATAAAAACAAGCGACCTGTGTGGTAATGCTCATTATTCGCACAGGTAGAAAGCTATTTCAACCAATCAGATTGCTTTGTCAGAACTACCTATTGTTTAATGACTGCTTAAGTCACAGACAGCTCAATTGTACACTGATATATTAAACTTGTCCGAAGTTTCTTTCGGCCAATTCATTCAAAGCAACCGGAAACAGCGGCTATTGGCTGCAACCGCTGTGAGGGCGGGTCTTCACTTGTTAGAGCCAATGAGAACGTACCCTACTTTATCATTCATTTTGTAATTAATGGGACCACAATTTATTACAGTGATAATAGACAAAGCGCCTTTGTACACAACCTTCTAGAGCAGGGGTTTTCAAAGTGGGTGACGGGGCACCCTGGGGTGCCGTGATGCTGGTCCAGGGGTGCCACGAGATAATTTGATAATATTTGGAATTCATCAATATCACTACATCAATATCACTTCACTATGCTTAGTAAAACAGACCTGCACTGTACTTGATGAGTTCTTTTTCCATCTACGACGCCTCTCTTCACCAAAAATAGCAGATCTACAAGCTCACAACGCGTCACAACCTTCCCCCCATAATAGGGATGCTGGGGTTCAAGTGCTTAAACGTCAAGTATAACTTTATTTTCAGTCAGTTCTGATGGAAACGGATATTTCTCCAATATGATGTAAGATTCTAAAAATTAACAGTGTAATTCAGGGGTGCTGTGGATGAGAAAGTTATTTACAGGGGTGCCCTGAATCACAAAAGTTTGAAAACCCCTGTTCTAGAGAACACGCACGCACACACGGACAGACAAACGGACAGATGGACAGAAGGACAGACGGACACACACATGCAAGCACGTTAGCACGCACTCAACCACACACTCACCCACGCATGGACGCACCAGATATAGGCCTACATAAGTGCTGGTGTCATAATTTGCACCTGCCGCACATAACTCACTGGAACCTTTTCGCGTAATTATAGCTTCCTCTGTAACACTTGATTAATGACTAACTCATTTGTACATCAGAATTTGCCAGAGAGAGAGAGAGAGAGAGAGAGAGAGAGAGAGAGAGAGAGAGAGAGAGAGAGAGAGAGAGAGAGATGAGGCAAATGCACATTCATTCATTACATTACACTTATATATTAAATGTTATTAATAAATGTCATTAATAATTATCCTGTGATTAAGGGAGCACACTGATGTGTGTTTGTTTTTATTTAGTGTTCAGCAGCTGTGAAATTGGTGTAGGCTATCATTTGATGAAGGTCATTAAAATGAACAGTTTTTTCCTGTTAAAACGGGAGCTGGAATAGAAGGCTCCATTGCTCTGTGCTTGATTATTGAGGCTGGGTGTGTTCTGACCTTCCTTACTCAATAACGTTGGACACAATGAGTCAGACCAGACAGGTGTGCAGGATAGATGGTGTTCGTTCCAGAGAGCAAAGCAGTCTGTGGACAAGGGTTAGTGTGTGTGTGTGTGTGTGTGCGTCTGTCCGTTCGTGCTTGCGGCCGTGCGTTTGTGCATTTCAGTTCCACGTTATAAAGAAATATGTAGTGGTACAATCACTGTAATTGAACACACTCTCCAGAATGCTCCTCCAGCTGAAGTGAAATGGATTAGAAAGACTAAAACACTGTGTTTTTTTATTGTGCAGGCCGCGGAAACCAAAGGTAATTTAGTTCCCCATTCAGTTTGTTGGCACAACAACAACACAATAATTATGTTAGAGAGTGAGTCGTTTGTTAGAGTAATTTAATGGAAACAAAGCCACTGTGTCTGTGTGAGGTTAAACCAAAAACGTGGTGGATGACTTGATCCAGAGATCATGCAGCTCCCGGCCGTTCAGCTGAGGAAACTAAACATCCAGTCACATAGTGATAAGGAGAACTCCTAACTCTATGGCCAAGAGGTATCTTAAAGATAGCAACCAGGGAGTGTTGTTGGACGAACAGCTAAATCCATTGCTTTCCTCTTCTTATGACTCTGTGCCAAACTAGCCAGGGATCAATATTACTTTCGAGATTCTGATCCGGAAATAATTTTACGTCATATTGTAGTTTGTTGTAGTCATCAGGCGGCCGGGAATAAACTAACGAGAATAAACAAAACTAGAAATACTGTTCCTACGAAACAGTGTGGGCTCGCTTCAAGCCAAGAAATAATGAACCTTTCTTTGGCTATGGTTTCGCCGCCATGGTAACCGTATGCCTTCATACTGACATCACTGTCTGACATCACAGACTGGTGCCAAAGTTTTGAGGAGAACTTGATTGCGACTGTAGGTCGCAGTTTACTGTCAGAACCTGCACAGCTTGTCCGTATGTATGTATACGAGTAACGCCTGACACTGTGGTTCCCCTGACACATCACTGTGGCATCACGGGTCACGGGTGACATCACAGGTGATGTCAGATACTCAGAGCAGAGATCTCCATATATGGGCATAAACAGGTGACATCACAGTGTTAAGGGATTGTATCCCAGATGATGCCCTGTTAGAGACATCCCTGTGATGCCAGGGGGAACAAATCCCCTTTATGCCCATATATGGAGATCCCTGTGATCTCCATATATGGTGATTATTAGAGTACTTTTAATGTTGATCAAGAAGTAGAATTGTCACATTCTAAATGAGCTTGAGGGAGACAGTGACAAGATGAGCAGTTCACGCTAAAAACAATGTGGCCCAATAGAAGCAGGTCATCATGGCAGACAGTCTGTCAGTTGTCAATAAGAGTCATTTGCAGATCAGCATGTACAGTTGCTGCAGGTAAACAGTGGCATCCGCCCGCTGGATTCGACACAGGATTGAAGACCTACAACAGCCTCACCAAGCGGAAAGAACCGCTCATACTGGCACGGGAACGAGTAGCCACCTGGTACAGCTGTGGACCCACCGTTTATGACCACGCGCATCTCGGCCACGCGTGCTCCTATGTCAGATTTGACATCCTGCAGAGGATATTATCCAGGCTCTTTGGAATCACCGTGGTCCATGCCATGGTTATCACTGATTTAGACGATAAAATCATCAGCAGAAGTTCTGCGGAGAATATGTCCCCAACAGCCCTAGCACGAATGTACGAGGGGGAGTTCAAAAGGGATATGTTATCGTTAAACGTGCTCCCTCCTGCAGTGTACCTGAGAGTCACTGAGCACGTGCCTCAGATTGTGGCGTTTATTGAGCGCATCATCAGCAATAGACATGCCTATGCCGTTAAAAACGGCGATGTTTATTTTGACGTCCAGTCCGTTGGAGATCGTTATGGTAAATTTGTGAGTGCCGTTGAACCACAGGGGGAGCCAGTTGGGGACACAGATAAACGTGACGTGCGGGACTTTGCTCTGTGGAAGAGCTCCAAACCGCGCGAACCCTACTGGGAGTCTCCCTGGGGCAAAGGACGACCCGGCTGGCACATTGAATGCTCCACCATGGCTAGTTCTGTGTTTGGGAGCCAGCTGGACATCCATTCGGGAGGCATCGACCTGGCCTTCCCCCACCATGAGAATGAGATCGCCCAGAGCGAGGCCTACCATCAGTGTGGGCAGTGGGGGAATTACTTCCTGCACTCCGGACATCTGCATCTAAAAGGCAATGCTGATAAAATGTCAAAATCCTTAAAGAACTGTATTACTATAAAGGATTTCCTTGAGTCCTATTCTGCCCATGAATTCCGGATGTTTTGCCTCATGACAAAATACAGATCAGCCATAGACTACAGTGATGCCAGCATGAATGAGGCACAATGCTCCTTGGACACTGTGGTCAACTTCATCCACAGTGCCCAGGCCTACATGAGGGCTGAGCTTCGGTGTCAGCCAATACAGGAGGGACTTCTGTGGGAGAGGTTGGCTGAAACCAAAAGGAGCGTTCTAGCAGCCTTGGCAGATGACTTTGACACACCGAGAGCCATGCGTGCCATTATGAACCTGGTTCACCACGGCAACTGCCAACTTCAACCCACCGCAATGCCCGAGGGACGGGTTCAAAGCACCGCTGTGTTCGGGGCAATTATCTCCTATGTCCGAGAACTCTTTGAGCAGCTTGGGATCGATCTGCTGGACAGGAGGATGGGCAGCACTGTGGATTCCTCCGGAACCCTGAACAAGGTGGTGGAGCAGCTAGCCCACTTCCGGGGCCGCGTGCGAGCCTTTTCCCTGACCCCCCAGGAGACCGGCTCCACTGGAACCAAACCTCCATCCTATTCGGATAGGATACCCCTCCTTAAAGCCTGTGATGCACTGAGGAAGGACCTGGCACCTCTGGGCATCATCATACGGGACAGAGGACCCAACTCTACTTGGGAAATATCACGGACAAGACAGACCACCCCGGACAAAAACAAGTAGCATAGAATCCTTGATGAGATTAGATTTACATTCATAAGCCGCTTTCCAATCCGAGGGATTCACACTTTGAAGTGCGCATTTCAAGGGCTATGACGTCACTGGTCACAGATCTACAAGCTCACAATGCGTCGCAACGCAACGCATTGTGAGCTTGTAGATTGCTATTTGGCGGGGCCCAGTGACGTCAAATGCGCACTTCAAAGTGCGAACCCCTCGGATTGGAAAGCGGCTATAGACTAGATTTACAGCTAGTGCTCATTGTGGTTCCTGTTCCTTTTCTAATTAACTGTTTTAATTCTGCTGAGAGAGAGAGAGAGAGAGAGAGAGAGAGAGAGAGAGAGAAAGGGAGAGAGGTTAGAATACAGAAAATATGGGAAAAGGAGCGAGCACGTATGAAGTAGGTTGGCAGCCATTTTGGCTTGTCCTTTTCTTTCAGTGAGCCAACAGTCCAACGCAAGTAAAACAAACCACCCACCATAATCCTGTCTCTCCTACGCTGTCTCCTTTCAGCTTCCCTACAGTCTGTCTCAACATATTAAACAATCCCACAGGCAGTCACCTGTCTGCTCTAGTTTTAAATACTAATATGTGATGTTATTGAACGATGCTCTTAGACTTTTATTGTATAGCCTGCATTTATTTTTATATTCTCATCCTGGTGAAAGGCTGTGTTTGGGGGAGTAAACTGGATCGTTTTGCTTTCACTGACACTGTGTTTGTGTACAAACGACTCACTGAGAAGAATATAGAAAACAATGACATGTGTGACCCTGTTGCATGGGCGGGAGGGTTGATTGACAGCCAGTGGGAGGCAGAGTGGTATTTTTGGTTCAGTATTAAAGCTAGAAGGATTCCAGGGCTCTGCCAGAGGCGCTGCAGGCTTTTGGAAAACACAACCGTGACTTGTGTGTTTGACTTGATCCTGATTGCCAGGAATGAAGTTTGAAGAGGGAAGATGTAGGAAGCGTCATCTTTCTGATATAAATTCCCCATTATTCGTCTGACTATAATAACATTTGCGTATCCCGTGAAATTGTTTAGATGTATTCTCATGGTGTGTTTGTAAATTTAAGCCAGTATATGTTATGTTTGCCTTGTAATCTGATTATTTAATATAAATTATATGAAATAATGCATCTCTCTCTCTCTCTCTCTCTCTCTCTCTCTCTTTCTCTTTCTCTTTCTCTCTCTCTCTCTCTCTTCTCTCTCTCTCTCTCTCTCTCTCTCTCTCTCTCTCTCTCTCTCTCCCCTATGTATAGGCCTACAGTTCAAATACTATTAGTCCATATCTGCTTCTATATACTGTATCCACACCACAGCCCTAAATAAATACACTGTATGATGTACAGTGATGGGTAATTCTCTGGCTAATTACCTTTGGCATGTAATTAAGACAATAATAAATAGGCTCTGGTGATTTCAAAAGATCCCAAAGATCAGAAGTGATCCACAAAAGAAGGAGTCCACACTGTGTGTGTATATCCATTTTCTCTTACTGTATTAAATCAAAGTTAGCATACAACAATATCCAGTGGTACAGCATAGTAATTTCCCTCAATCAATTCAGTTTCCCTCAATCATGTTCTCTGACCACCATGGATAGTTCATTTTACTAATATAGTTTGAGGAACACAGAATGGTTAGACATTCCACAATTCTGAATGGACAGTTAAAACATAACAATGGAGCAGGAGATGGTCTGGTGAGTCTGGTGAGCTCAGTAGCAAGGATGAGGAAAGTCCTTTTAGTCTGGTAGGAGGCTATAGGGCCCACGCACCCGAAAGATATATTTTTCTAACCTACCTTTTTAGAATCCTTAAGGTGTGTAGTTAATGAATTTTGATGTTCCCAGAGCCAATTTGTGTCCGATATATGTTTTTTTTAACCATATGTTGTGTCCGTCCTGGATTTTCGGCTGTGAAAAATACAAACTTTAAATCAACATAGCTCGTGAACTATACATCCGACAGAAACCATTCACCCCATTTTATGTTCGTTTTTGCGAGATGAATTGATTGATATGAAGATTTGCCATGGTTCCATCATGTTTAGTGCATTAAAACCCAAATAAACAGAAAAAAAGTTAAAATTCGCCTAAAATGGATCACAACAACTCTTCCCCCATGCACCCTATTGATATATTTTTTCAAACATTTGCATTTTTACAATCTTCAAGATGTGTAGTAAACAAATGTTGATGTTCCCCACTTGAAATATTGACACATGTATGTTTATTCTGGCATAGTGTTTGCTATAGTGAATTTTCGAAAATGCAAAAAAGAGAATGTAAAATCTACACAAGGTCTTAACTATACATTATTCTGAGACAAATGTCCAATTTGTCTGTTTCATTTTGGCATGAGGCATTGAGGGAGATGGCTGGTGACATAATATGTATATTTATGGATCATCAATACTCAAATAAATGCTAAAATGCAGGCAATTCAATAGGCAGAATGGGGCCAGAGGACATTTACCAATACAAATGAAGTTTATTTTTTATTTTATTTTATTCAAATTGTTAATAGGATTGCTTTGGGTGCTTGATACACACATCCCATCCAAATTCAAAACATAGTCCCAGGTTTTAATTTTGCCTACAGTTTTAGATATCTGCAAACAATTTCAAATATACATGACGTCTTCATTAAATTATATGCATAGACAAATGATCCTATTTTGTTTTATTTTACCATTTCATGCCAAGATTTGATTCTAGACAACCTCAAGTTTCCAATGGAACCAACCTTGTCATGCTACCTTGTCGGGCAGGGGGGTAAACGCCTAATGATTCAAAGCCTCCCCTGTACAGACATGCCAAATTTAGGACAATCTCAAGAACCATTTAGTTTTTATTACTGTCTTTATAGGGGCGGCATAGCTGAATGGTTAGGGAGCCCGCCTGGAGAACCAAAGCCCCTGGTTGACCCAGGTTTGATTCCAGGCAAGGGTTCCTCTGTCTGTCTGTCTGTCTGTCTAGACCACTGCATCTCGACTCAACACAATTACCGGTAAAAGCACATTTCTAAAGCACATTTAACATGACCAGGTCACCCAAAGTGTTGTACAGTTAATATAGAAAACGACATAACAATGCAATATATAAAGACAATAATAAAGACATTTACAATAAAATACCAATGAATACCAAAATAAACAAAAGCTAAACATTAGCATCAGTAAAGGAAAATCATGGACTGCCAGTCTCAGCTAAAGACCAGGCAAGTCTTTAATAAAGTCATGAAATATCAGTCGACTGGGCAGCTCTTGATGTGTAGGGGCAAGCTGTTGCAGAGCCTGGGCTGTCCTGCATAGACCACAGTAGTGCATCTGTTGACCACTGTACAACATCTGTAGACCACTGTTGTCCACCTGTAGACCATTCTAGTACATCTGTAGAGCACTGTATTGCATCTGCAGACACTATAGTGCAGTGCTACTCAACCCGCGGCCCGCGGGCCGCATGCGGCCCTTTCCGCATGTCTGTGCGGCCCGTCATGATCATGCCAAAAAAAATATGATTTTTCTAAGCCTGTCAAAGTTAACGTGAAACGCAAAACGCGGTGATGTTTGACCCTCGGTGCACTCCGTAGTTAGGGATAAGAGTCAGGAAGCGAATGCAGTAGCAGTGCAGAGATGCAGGCGGCTACACTAGAGCTACAGTACAACGAGACAGTCAGACAGACAAATATGCGGAGATTTTGCAGCAGACAACCACAGTCGGGCTCACTGGAGCGGAGACGCATGACGGTCGTGCGATATGAACGGCCGCGAATCCCGCGATCGTCATGTTTCAGGCTAATGAAGACCTAGCCCTTGTCTCCGCTGCTTGTCTCTCCCTCCGCGACTCCGCCAGTCAGCTCCGACTATAACTCTATGGCACCGACAGTCCAAGCATTCCAACAGATCGCGCTGCAGCCAAGGAACTATGCTTATTAACACAAATCTCCTCCAACGAGCTGTTGTGTTTTACAAAGCTCAAAGCATCAAACTGTTTTACAAGTACAGTGCATCTGAGGGGGAGTTGAACTGAGTTATTTTTCCATACAATAACTCTCTTCACCAAAAATAGCCGATCTACAAGCTCACAATGCATCTTGTGGTGAGCTTGTAGATCGGCTATTTTTGGTGAATGTCCCCCAAGAATAGGGATGCTGGGGTTTGAGTGATTGAATAATAAGTATAAACGTTTATTTATTTTAAATCTGTCCTATTAATGAAAAGGAGTGTTAGTGGCATGAGAAAACATACCTTTACATTGCCAAAGTTCACTAGCCTTGCATACCCAGACACAGGGGAGGTTACAAAAAGGTTGAACCAGAACTGTTCATTTTCACTTCACATTTTGTGAATAAAGCCTAATTTGATAAAAAATTCAAATGTCATCAATTTCATCATCCATGACAATCTTTTGGTTCAATGAGGTTTGGCCTGGCTTATGGAAATGTGGCTGTTTTATGTGCGTTTCCTTAATAATTAGACTGTGTACTGTACAAAATCTATGTAAACGTCCAAAATAGGACCGTCATTTTTAGCTTGCGGCCCTTTGGACTTTTGGTATTTTGCTGAGTGGCCCCTGAGCCATCTCAAGTTGAGTAGCCCTGCTATAGTGTATATGTAGGCCACTGTAAGACATATATAGACCACTGTAGTACATCTGTAGACCACTGTTGTGATCTGTAGACCATTCTAGTGCATATATGTGGGCCACTGTTGTGTTCTGTTGACCACTCTAAGGCATCTTCAGACCACTGTACTACATCTATAGAACACTGTAATGCATCTGTACAGTACAGCACTTTGGATGACCTGGTCATGTTAACGTGCTTTAGAAATGTGCTTTTAATTGTGTTGAGTTGAGATGCAGATAGATAGATACCTATTTTCCTCCACACACATGGACATTGGAACCCTTGCCTGGAATCTAACCTGGGTCAACCAGGGGCTCTGGTTCCCCAGGCGGGCTCCCTAACCATTCAGCTATGCTGCCCCTATACAGACAGTAAAAAAAGCTACATGGTTCTTACCCAACACTGCATGAGATTGTCCTAAATTTGGCATGTCTGTACAGGGGGAGGCTTTCACGCATTTACATTCACATAAATCAAGGTGAAAGCTCAAGGGTCCATTTGAAAATTGGTGATGGCCATTTATCTCCAGGTGGATCCTCACATGATCCTCTGGATAATGGACTTCCTCCTTAAAAGGGAGCAGTTTGTTAAGGTCAACAACTCCTCGTCTTCTGTCCTGATTACATCTACTGGTGCCCCCCAGGGGACAGTGATTTCCCCAGTCCTGTTCTCCCTCTATACCAACAACCTGAGGGGCTCAGACAGTGTGAGCATGGCTGTGAAGTTTGAGGACGATACTGCTCTGGTGGACACCTCAAACTGCCCTGCTCACTTTGAAGAGGAAGCAGAGAAGCTCCACCAGTGGTGTGAGGAGCACTACCTCCAGCTGAATGTGAAGAAGACTAAAGAGCTTCTCATAAGCCCCCGGAGGAAGGATGATGACCTCGACCCTGTTCCTCAGCTGACACTGGGTGGAGAGCTGGTGGAGAGGGTCAAAGGCAAGTGCCAGTTTCATCCCCTCTGCCATTAGGCTCCTCAATAAACACAACCCCCCCAACACCTGATTCACCTCAACTGGACCAGAATACACACACACAGGTGCCCGGATGAACTAGACATGGACGCGCGCACACACACACACACACACACACACACACACACACACACACACACACACACACACACACACACACACACACACACACACACACGTTCCACAGTGTGGATGGAGGACTTTGCTTTCTTTTAAATACCTTTTAATATTTAGAATTATTTTATACTTTTTATAGAACTGAAGTACTTTGCTGGGTGTTTTATTGTATTGTATATTTATGTATTGTCTTGATATGCACTGACCCGAGCAAAACAAATTTCCCTTGTGGATAATAAAGATATCTAATCTAATCTAATCCCTTGCCAAAATGTTGTCCATCTTTGAATCATTAGGCATTTACCCCCCTGCCCGACAAGGTGGCATGACAAGGTTGGTTCCATTGGAATGTCTAGAATCAAATCTTGGCATGAAATGGTATTTTGGCATGACATGTCATGCCAAAATATAACCAAATAGGGTAATTTGTCTATGCATATCATTTAATTAAGACGTCATGTATATTTGGGTTAGGGTTAGGGTTACTGTAGGCAAAATTAAACCCTGGCTCTAAAGCACCTAAAGCATTCATATTAACAATTTGAAAATAAATAAATAAAATAAACTTCATTTGTATTGGTAAATGTCCTCTGGCCCCATTCTGCCTATTGAATTGCCTGCATTTTAGCATTTATTTGAGTATTGATGATCCATAAATATACATATTATGTCACCAGCCATCTCCCTCAATGCCTCATGCCAAAATGAAACAGACAAATTGGACATTTGTCTCAGAATAATGTATAGTTAAGACCTTATGTAGATTTTACATTCTCTTTTTTGCATTTTCGAAAATTCACTATAGCAAACACTATGCCAGAATAAACATACATGTGTCAATATTTCAAGTGGGGAACATCAACATTTGTTTACTACACATCTTGAAGATTGTAAAAATGCAAATGTTTGAAAAAATATATCAATAGGGTGCATGGGGGAGGAGTTGTTGTGATCCATTTTAGGCGAATTTTAACTTTTTTTCTGTTTATGTGGGTTTTAATGCACTAAACATGATGGAACACTGGCAAATCTTCATATCAATCAATTCATCTCGCAAAAATGTACATAAAATGGGGTGAATGGTTTCTGTCGGATGTATAGTTCACAAGCTATGTTGATTTAAAGTTTGTATTTTTCACAGCGAAAATCCAGGATGGACACAACATATGGTTAAAAAAAACATATATCGGACACAAATTGGCTCTGGGAACATCAAAATTCATTAACTAGACACCTTAAGGATTCTAAAAAGGTAGGTTAGAAAAATATATCTTTCGGGTGCGTGGGCCCTATAGCCTCCTACCAGACTATTTATCCAAGTGTCTGAACACTATGACATTTCTCTGGTCATCACCTCTTGTTTTTTTTCCTGCAAAGAGCACATCTCAGCACATCTATAAGTGATTTGTTCCTGACAGAATGAATGCCCTTGACACTTCTACACATACAGTACAGTGTGCTGTCCATACAGTCTAATTAAGACAGAGACAGGCATTACTTAATCTAGATATTAAAATGTAATTTTATACCGACATACAGTACACCCAAACAAGGCAGTAACGCAGAAAGTTGAATTCATTTCAGCTCGGGCCTCCCTCCAGTCACTGCAATTCAGTGCTCTGGCTGAGACCTGGATTACCCCAGACAGCACTGTGACCCCTGCCTATAGACGAATCCACCGAGCGCCGCCTTGTAGCTGTCACGGTGCCAAGCGGTGCCGCTTGACTCTGCAGTTATGATTGCCACTCTGGGGATTCGGCTATGATTTCACCTACCCACGGTAGAGGGGCCTTAATTATTTTATACTTTAGCTATTGAAAAATAGCAGATCTACAAGCTCACAGCGCGGCACTCGCTGCCGCGCTGCCAGCTTGTAGATCTGCTATTTTTGAAAAGTCGTGAAAATGTGTGCAAATCTTTTAACATTATGTATTTTTTAAGCGAACATTTGTGACTCAAATTTTGCTTTTGGGGGGTCTCTGGAATTAAATATTTTGAGATGGGGGTCCGTGGCCAAATACATATCATTTAGGGGGTCCTTCAAATGAAAAAGTATGAGCACCACTGACATAGAAACATAGTTTTTTCTAAAAACCTTATGAGGATTTGAAATATTATAAGACTTGCACAAATCTCGATTTTCACAAATAGCAGATCTACAAGCTCGCAGCGCGGCACTCGGTGCTGCACTGTGAGCTTGTATATCTGCTGTTTTTCAATAGTTAAAGCACAAAATAATTCCCAGTCTAAATGGGTTAAACCCCCTCCCCCTATGAAGAACATTCATGGGGGGCCTGCAGTGAATCCTTGTACCCAGGGCCCAGAATTTCGTGCGACACCCCTGACCACACATCCAGGGTCTCAGGCCGAGGGGGTACAGTTTTACTTGTATCCCCCAAGTGGAATGTACGGTATGTGTCTCAAATCTCTGTCATCCTTCTCTTTCCACAAAGCTGATCAGAGATTCTAGTTCTGCCATCAGTGCCATGAAGTCTCCAAAGTGGGCAACAGAGCACAATCATGGAAAAGAGGGACAGAGAGGCTTCATTCTTCTGTTTTGTTCATACACAATCTTTGAAGTTGCTTAACTAAATCACTTTTCGAATAAACCTCGGATAGAACTGACCCAAACATTCCTAAATCATCCACTGTGAAGCTGTTAGCATGAAGTCTCTCTGTCTATACTGAAGATAGGATATGACCTTTATTGATCCCGCAAGGGGAAATCAGTTCATGAAACTGAGAAGCACATCTCAAAAATTAATTCTGCAGAGACCTAGCGCCCAGGGATATTTTGCAACATAACAAGTCAGAAACTGTATATTTATTTATTTGGAGAGAGAGAAAGAGAGAGGGAGGACGAGAGATGACAGAGGATCTGTTATCCGTTGACATAGTGTACACTCACTCATACTGTACATTCTCTTATAGGCTGAGCTACTTGTCGGCACCTAAGTGACGTGCTATATATCTGCAATTTTTTAATATAAAGTGACGCTTTAATGGGTTAACTCATCTCCCTCCTCATTGCTCTCTCTCTCTCTCTCTCTCTCTCTCTCTCTCTCTCTCTCTCTCTCTCTCTCTCTCTCTCTCTCTCTCTCTCTCTGTATGAAATAGTTTCAGCTGCACAGATTGCTTGGGCTCTGGATAAATACACAGCAGCACGGCTACAAACACAAGAGATTGGAAAATACTTAATAAACGGACAAAAACTAACTGACAAAAACAGGTTATTATTATTATTGCATGTGTGCATGCGTGTGTGGGGAGTGTTTCGTGAGCTGGTGTGAAGTGGTCTCAGAAGTAATGTTGGAGAACCCAGACCAGTGCCCGTTGGGCAGAATAGTCACCATCGATGTCCAGTTGTGCAATACCCGTTGTATCTGTCTGGTTGGCTGGCACTCTTTTATGCCCATATATGGTGTTCCGTGTCCAGGCTAGTCTGTGATGTATCTCCAAATGTGGGCACTGTCGTGATGTCAGTCAGTGATGTCAGTTGGGCTTTGTTGATGTCAGTTGGGCATTGTTACCATGGTGGCGACACTGTTTAGTATCAGTGATGTCAGCAGCAGACAGAGAATCAGACGGCGGACAGACAGACATTCGGTAAATTAATAGTTAGATTACAATGATCAGTAGGCTGCCATGAATGGAATGAAATGTATTTGTTTGAAAAAGGTCAACGGTCCAGGACACAATGTAGGCTAAGGTCAAATGTCCATAGTGGCCAGGTGTATGACATATTATGTTGACATTCATAGTGTTGGTGGAGGTATGAACTGTAGGCTACTGAGTGTAATCTGAAATGTTTTGTTTTCTATTGTATGCGACACTGAGATAGCAAAACATTCCGAAGAATTTCGTCATTACATTTACCACCTTTCTTCCTTTCACCTGGGTAAAGGTGACACAACGTAATAAAAACAAGCTGTAATAAAAACAAGCTGTAGTCAATTATCCTTTTAATGGTATCACATGTGTTTGTTAGTGTACAAAACGGTAGCTAATGTCACAATCATAATTTTCTCCACAATAATCCACAAACAAGTTAGGGGCCAGAACATTACTAAACATGCTGTTAATGTGACCAACGTAAAGTTGATGTTGTTCCAAATAACAGCAGTGAGCAGGTATTCACCCTGAGAATTGTCTGCTATCATTTAGATCATTTGTTCACTCATCCGCCCGCCACCGTCCAGCTTTCACAAAGCACTGCTGTCTGTTTTGGTCTCATTAAAGCCCCCTTTCCACTGACATGGCCCAACACCACACCACACCACCCACTTGTGCCAGGTTTTCCACAACAAGGACCTGGGTAGAGTGGTGTGAAAGCGGTACTATAAGTGGTACTAAAAAGTATCCGATCTAGAGTAGGTCTGAGCTTGTCCAAACAGGGCCAAACACTTCATAATGACTGATCTCACTGACTTTTCATTTAGACCACCACGATATAGTTGTAATACATGATAATAGATTATATTGTGTTATAACCACTATTATAATCTATTATGGTGTATTATAATTATCATAGTAATACATTAATACTTTATAGTGTATTATAATCACAGTTATAATCCATTATAGTGTATTATAATTAGGATAGTTGTAATACAAATTTATATTCTATTATAATCACAGTTAAAAGTGTCAATTTGTTTCTCACCGATAGGGGTACTTTTGTGTAATGGAAAATGTAGATATTTTTATGTCGTGCGGTGTAGTGTCGTGTATAGTGTGGTGCTAAAGCTGCAGTCGAAAAGGGGCTTAAGAGTTCTTGTTGTCCTAGTCTAGACATCTTTGTCTTGTCCATAGTTTTTCTCTGGTCTCTTTCTTTTCTAATTTCTGCGGATTGTTCCCCTGGGCCAGTGTAATATCTCAATGGGAGGCGCAATACAAATCCTACAGTATGAACCCATATAGACCGATTTCCTGAGCGCTCTCATGTAGAGAGCGCCACCGCCATTAACTGTGGTGTAAACAGCAGTATAAAGTAACTTGTAGCCTACATTTACTTAAGTACAGTATAAGTACAATTTTGAGTGTTTTTTTTTACTTTACTTGAGTATTTTCCATGTCCTTACCATCTCTCTCTCTCTCTCTCTCTCTCTCTCTCTCTCTCTCTCTCTCTCTCTCTCTCTCTCTCTGCTACAATGGCTTATCAACAGAGGATTGCCACAGGACTGCGTCAGTAGGGCATGATGGCACAAACAGGCCAGGCAGTGAGATGATCAGTTCATGGCTCTATTGTCACGATTCCTTTTCGAGGGAACAGAAGGGTTTAGATAAAGTTCAATCACACACCCTACACCAGAGCCTATATTAGATCATTAAAACGTGAGTTTGTTTTGTTGTACAGAGCCTCCCTGTGGCTCTCTGCCTCTCTGACACTGTGATTCAGGTAGAGAGAGAACAAACAGTGGTGTTGACTGCATGTTGAAGGATGGACAGACGCTGCAGAGAAGCACTTTATTCATTCAGCTCTTTGCTGAGAGCTGCTCCCTCAGGAAGGCAGGGCTGCATTTAAAAAAAGCCTGGAATCAGGCTACAGGAAGATATATTGACTTGTTTGATGACTGTTGTCAAGTTTCCCCCGATGGCATCACCTCCCCGACGGTGTGCTTACTCACAAACCTTCCTCTGATGGTGACAGGTCAGGTGTATGTGTGGCTGCTGGGATTATCAAACACACATTTGTCATCATAAAGACTGTGTGGGGGCTTTGCTTTATTAGGAGGGTTTCCTCCTGGGATTACATGGCTTCTTCTCTAAAGATCCATTACATGTAAAGAATAAAACAAATACATATTTTAGTGATGGCAGGTGAAAGACAGGCTCCCTCTGGGAGAGTGACTTCATTTAAAAACATTGAATGGAGGAACAATATATTATGTATACTGCATGTCCCTACTGATACAACATACTGAACTCTACCGTACCATACCGGAGATGCCCTGTCGGCCATGGCTTGTGATTGGCTGAACCGGAGGTAGGGAACGCTCCGCTGTGTGCACTTGGACAGCTCGGAGTTACCGAAAGTCGTGGGGACGAAGATTTATGATTCTGTTCCTATCGGGACGTAACCTGGACGGTGCTGAGTCGGCTTGACACGGCGACTTGTTCGCTTTAGCTCGCTCTCACGTGGCTCCACCGAAAACAAACACTCCTTTACAAGGCATATCCTATGGAAACAATAATAGCGTACTGTACATACTGTACTAATACCAACAGCAGTCACTACTTCGTCCATGTGTGCCCCGGGAGAGTAAGCTCTCCCACCAGCAGCATTCAAGATGAACCTGCCAGTTCTACAATTCAAAAAACTATGTTCATTTTTTATCAATTCAATTCCTACCTCTGCTACAAAGCAACATAAAACTTTTCCTCAGAGTGTTTTGAAACCCCGCTCACATCCCCATGTCAAACCCTAGCTGCTGGTAAATGTTGCACCAAATGCCCTGAACGCATGCACCGCTTCTCTGATCGTATAGCGATGCTTAGTTCAACTACAAGTTTTCTTTTGATTGAGTGTGTGTTGGACTACGTATCAAAGGATCTTTGGGTCACATAGATGGGTCAGGACAAATACAAACTCTACAGCTCTTTTATTTTCCTGAAAATGTCCTGCAAATGCATTTGTTTCCACAGGTTTCTTTCCCTCTTTTGCCTTTCTACTTTTTTATGGAGAACAAATGTTATTTTTGCAGAAGCTTTGATGTGTTGTCAGGATGATTCTGGGTCTATCTCTGGATTAACGATGAAACCCTGGAGGCCAGCTTGCAGAGCCGATTCTGGGCCCACGGGGGCCCTAAGCATGATTTTGCTATGGGGCCTTCCTGCGGGCGCGAGCGTAGCGAGAGCCCCTCGAAAAAATAATATAATTTTTTATTGTTTTTTAATCAATTTTATAATGGGTTTAATTCTGGGTTTTGTATATAAATAGGCCAAATTGCAGAATCGTCATTCTAAGTTATTAACTCGGTTAAACAGTGACTTACACATACAATACATGCAGCAAAATTGGACTTGTTGCCTACCACGGCACCGATTGTTCTAGATATAATGAAGAAAATTAAATCTACAATAAAAATATAATATATCCTATAGATATAGTTATATGAATATAATAATATTTAGGGACTTGTCTTTAATATATAGGCCACAGGCATAGACAGAGACAATGCATGCTGTGAGCTTGTAGATCGGCTATTTTTTTTTACACACAGTAAAAGATTTTGCTTAAAATGAAAGGGTTAAATTGGAGTGGTTACCATGGTTACTGTGTGTCTAGTGCACGGGCAGTGCTGTAAAGTAACTAAGTAGGCTACACTTACTCAAGTACTGTATTTAAGCACAATTCATTTTCAGGTTCTTTTACTTATACTGGAGTATTTCCACATCTCAGCGGCAAATATTGTACTTTTACTCTGGACTTTTACTTGTAACAGAGTATTTCTGCATTGCAGTATTGATACTTTTACTAAGTAAAACATGTGAGTACTTTTTCCATTACTAGTAGTCTACATGGGACACGGGAGAGGGACGCGATACTATTGAGAGTGAGAACGTGCAGAACCCTGCGGTCATAAACCGATTCTCCGCTTTGAAAACTGCGCTTTTTATGACTTAATTACTTTATGACCAGCCTTACACAGAGGCGGAGAAGCCAGAACAGCAGCAGCAACGTGGCTCCGTCGTACAACACAAGTTACAACTGACAGTGCAATTTGAATGTGTGTTTCTGTTTATGTAACCCAGGTCAAAATAGCCAACTGAATGAAATAAGGATCTGAGTATGAATGTACTTTATGTATAAACCAGGTTAAAATAAACTGAACAAACCTCTACAAAAGAGATTTAAAGACAAACACTGAATAGGATTTGTCAAACTATTTTACTACTGCACAGAGTAAAGCTACTATGGTTTTATTTTCATTCTGATTCACATTCATCTGCTTGTGTACTGTCCCTTTAAGAGCCCTGTGAGGTGCTCTGAACAACCAATGGACCAATTGGCCAATGAGGTCTCTCAATTAATTGACTGCTCTTTGAAGACACCACCAGCACAGGTGATGTGATTCAGCTAATTGCATGCTGCAGAGCACAGAATGTTCTGGAGAGAACAGGAGAAGGAAGCAGAGAAGAGCCTGTGAAACAGATTGAGTTAACATTTAAAAGCAGAAAGTTGATGAATGTGAACAGATCTTTGATTGATCCAAACTCTCTTGACAAGAAGAGCTGTATTTTGTTTATTTTTGAAACCTGGTGATCCATGGAACCCTGATTATGTGATTTGTTTGGAGAGTTGAACTGTCTGCAGCCAGTGCCAGCCACCAACTAATTTTGACAGTAACAGTTTTGATTTCATTGTGTATTCAGCTAATTGTAAACACACTGTTAGTATTTTAATTAAGAAGAAGACAATGTTTTATTATTTTTATTTTAAAAACTTTTAAGAGTGTGATCCTAATTTGAATGTAATGGCCCTGTTTTATAAACAGGTCAGGTCTTTTGCTTGGATTGAGTTGAGTGATATTGGCATATCACTGGATGGACTCAACACATCAGAACCTTTAAAACAGATAAGAGATTGACTGACTGACTGGTAGTTAGTAGGGTTCAACTCTACTCATCTCACCCTACTAGGGCTGTCAACAAGGGCTCAACCCTACTCATCTTCCCCAATAGACTCACAGTACTATTCATTGGCACTGCACCTACCCCTACTAGGGCTGTCAACACATTCTTCAGAAATAGAATTACAATATTCATTTGACAGCCTTAACCCCTTCCTGGATGGACAATTTGTGAACTTTGCTATAACTTACTTACTGCCACACACAGTGGTATTTGGATTGGACCTTTTATACCATAAAGGAACTTTTATGGGTTATTAAGTGAATGTACATTTTGATTTGTTACTGCTGAAGATAATTGCATTTGAATATTTGATTTTGTACATTTTTGAGTGAAGTGAAATTGATGATACATTTACTGGTTTTATTTTGAGGTGAAACCAAAAGGTGTTTTGAGTTGATTTGATAAAAGACAATTCATTTTGATAAAAAGACAATTCATTGGTTTAAAAAACTAATACTTACAGTGAATCTAAAATAGAATAACAACTTACCTTAACTACTTACCTTAGTTAATACTTACCTTAAGTTGATCTAAAACCTGAAAAAGGATAAAACAGTGATAAATAGGAACTTGAATAAATAGATAATACATGGAATAAATAGTGAATCAATAGGATTAAAAGGTACTTATTGTCCTGTGTGAACCTAGGGTTTAATAGGAGGTACTTTACCTGGTCATACTGTCTAAGTACAGTTGGTTTTCCTTTTGTTTTGTTTATTTGTGATTAATTGTGCATTGAATGTTAATGTTTGCCTATCTGCCATTCTAATTTTATTTGTTGTTAATACAAGCCGTCGGGCTATTATAAAACGCACCCATGGTCTGTGATCTTAATTATTCTCCCTCGATAGCTTACTGCTCTTTCCGAACCTAGTAACTAGTCCTATAACCTGTTTATTACTAAAGGGTTACATTTACCTGATCGCTGTTGCTGCAGTTCCGTTTGACGCTTTTTCTTTCTCTCATATCCAGAAAGATAAACGTGCATTGTCAAAGCGAAAGTAAACAAACACTAGACTCTGAAAGGGAGGCGGGGCGGAAACTCCCAAAGATTTCCAGAGTCAAGAAATGTGGTCTCCTTTTTCTTTGTGGCCAATGGGACAATGGCAAAGAGCCGTGACAGCCAATCAGGGACAAGGTTAATCAGAGATGTGTCATTCAGGCTAAGATGGCAGTAGCGCTGGTGTCAAAAGACAGTTTGGTGCGTTCTTTTCTGCAGAGAGGAGGGGGGCGGTGGGGGCCTTTTTGGTCGGGGGCCCTACGCAGACTGCGTAGTCTGCCTATAGGGGGCGCCGGCGCTGCCAGCTTGGCTCAATTGCTCACAGACAAACTCCCTGTAAGCTCTGGTTTTAGTCCCTGCCACCAACACAAGAACAAAGGAACCGGCCGTCAATACAACCATAAACTACCTGTGTCTCCTGTCAGCAGAATATACTTCAGCCAACTCTTCTTCTCTCACTGCCCTTGCTATCGCTTGATGTTTCTTCTGCACAAGGGGAAGGAAATTGATTTCGGCAACGGTGCACACAGTGCCAACTTTCTGTCTGACACTCTGACCACAAGCCCTTTCCCTTTTCACTTTCTTCTCGTTCTGTTTTCCTGTTGGCTCAGGGTAAAGGCAGTTGACGGGAGACGAAGAGATGGCTGGCTGTAATATTTATCACACTACGTCCGTTCAGCTGAAAGCATCACTCTGTAAACAGCTTTCACTGGATATTTCAGGTTCTTCAGCTTGGATCCATGCAGTGTCCAAGCTGTAAACCATGCAGGTTCCTGTCTCATCCACTGCTTATTTGGAGATAGGCTACTTAACAGATTTCTGTTTGCCTATAAATACACACATAACTCTCTTTGGCTCTCACATTCTGAACCCCTTCCCTCTCTCCCACCTTGATTTTCCAACTGTTGCACCGGCTTCGACTGCTCTCTTCGCATTCAATCCGACTTTTTCACCATTTCTCAGACGTTTGAATGCAGAGAATATGCACTGGGTATCCACGGAGGAGTATCCTCCGTGGATACTTTGAAGTACGCATGCGCCGATATCTCTCGCCTTGAATATTAGTCCCCTCAGGGGAATCGAACCCAAACCGTGGGTTTGTTGCATCCGTGCTCTACTGACTGAGCTAATGAACGGATGAAATGACTCCTTTTTTGTGCATTTATCTATGACGTGGATAGTGGGGTAGATGTTGATAGTGAGGGACTGAATATTTACTATTCTGTCCATAACGGCACATAACTCGGTAACGCGGCTGAGTGGGATTGGGCGCCGTTCGCACCGTTCGTCGCGGCAACTCGGCTCGCTAGCGCTCGCCTCGGTGGCGACTCACGGGGCTCATCGGCGCCCAATACCGCGCCGCTCCGTCGGGGTCAGTGGCGTGGAGCGTTACACTGGGGAACAGAGCACACTTGGCATCTGGTTCGAGGCTGGGAGTCACCTCAGGTTTTATTTTTGCGCTCCTCTGAGGTTGACCACTAGATGTCGTCATTTTACTACTAATATCTCTGCCTTGGTGAGATACTTCTCTGCATTGGTGAGATACTAGTATGCTGTATCTATGGATACCTCTGCATTGAAGAGTCTGAAAGCACGTGAATATTTCGCATTAAGTGCGTTGATATCATTAGAAGCAGGTGTCTCTCTGCAGTGCCCTGCATCCTTGTCCTGAGCACACATTAGTTACACACACAACCCTTTTTTTAGAATATATAACTAAGACTATAATGATCTAATGAATGAGTACATCGTAGTAACTCTATAAAGCCATTTCAGACGTTAGCAGTGGTTCAGGGCTATAGAGATGCAAAATCCTTATTATTATTATTTTTTTCTTGCTGGTGTGCATGTGTAACCCAGCAGCTCTGTAGGACCTGCAATGTTCTCTTCCTGATGTTCTTGTTTCAGTGACAGACGCACGCATGCATGGTGCCTCATTAATACATTGCACGCCTTTGATTAAACAATAATTTAATCGCAGAGTGCCATTTTAATTTTTTTAATTTCCGAGGTTCCATGTAAATGTTATCCGAGTAAATGTAATCCGAGTATTTCATATTTTCTTTCACCCAGAACAGAAAAATTACAATCGCAGCCATCCATGCTTTTGTTACGGTCCAAGGGCTTGTTTTAAACAAAAACGTGATCTAGAGTTTATGAAATAAATCCATTGTTGTGAATTTCATAACATTGGCCTGTATGGAAAACCGGATTTCCTGATTGAGTTATCTCCCGATGCATTGTGGGAATTTGATTTTTTCTCTTCAGCCGTGGCTGCTGCAGACCGCAAGCTACGGTTTAATATAAAACCTTAACAATTTTGTCAATCTCGCCGCCGGTACTTGGCCACATCAAAGAGTCACCCGCCACTCTTGTCGACGGCATCCGGTGAGTTAAACATTATATTACAGTAATAATGAAGTGTTAAAAGTTAGAGTTACGCCCCAGCTAGAGTTTCAAACTCATGGTGAGTTTGTGCCAAGCGGGCAGAGGCGTCCCTGCAGTGTCGTGATCTGTCATCAGTCATATTAATTAAAACACTTTACTCTGGCATGGCCTTTATTTTTGACAGCTACAGTACCTGTCATGACATATTACATAGATTAGCCGTGGGTGGTGGTGGAATGGTTGATCGTCAGACGGGAGACAGTGACAAGCAGACGTGACTGTCTCTTGTTAACTGGAGTTGAAGTATTCTTTTTGAGTGTCTTTTCTCGAGGAGGAGAGGAGAGGAGAGGAGTGGAATAGAAGGCCTCACATCAGCTTGTATAGGATATCGTCGTTGTCGGGTGGAAACCTCGTATATCTCCAAGATTCAGATTTGTATGTTCTTTCGCAAAGTAAAGCCCTGCTTCATCATGCAAGGCCGTCGCACAAAAGTAGTGATAAATTTAAACAGGGATTTGTTATAGCTTTACTCCATTACAGATTTCATTGGAATAGCCTATCTTCCCAGGTTAATTTCAAAACACCCAGAAACTATGAATTTCACATGACTATACTGCAGGCCATTAATAAAACATATTAACTCATTAAAAGCCAACCCCGCGATGTCGCGGGAAAAGTAATAGAGTATCTATAGTGCCATCCACGCGATGTCGCGGGAAAAGTAATATATTACTGTAACGGCGAGTAAAAATACCTAGTACAATGGCCGACGCTCCGGAGACGAAATCCGCGCTGATTTGTCATCATCACGGCTCCACGAGCACACAATAGTCATCCCATAACATTGAGGTGGACGGGCCGCCTCATCTTTAATGTCCATTATCTCAAAACTACACTTTAGAAGCGAAGATGGAGGCAGATGCTCGCTTATAAAACACATGTATAAACGCTACGAGCCGATCCAGCATGGCTCCACATAAACAATGATCGGTTCAGTCGAAGGATCCGATGACGTCAGACCGGAAGTACTTCCGGTGGCCTTCAAAATAAGACAAAATAAGAGAACGGCCGTGAATGGGGGGGGGTGGGAGGCACTCTGGATATTATAATCCGTTAATGTCTGAGGCTTTTAATGAGTTAAGAGGGAAGCCTTGGACCTCATAAAATCTGTCCTTGTGCCCCAACTTTGAACCCGTAAGAGTCCATTTAGCATTCATTCTTTCTGAGTCTGTCTGTCTATCTATCTATCTATCTATCTATCTATCTATCTATCTATCTATCTATCTTGATCTAAATCCCGAAAGACACTAGGAGGAGCTCTTATTGGGCCCCTCATTGATTACGGAGTCCTTGTCTGGTATCGCGACGCCCCAGCCGCCTTAAAGTTAAAGCTTCAAACAGCCCAAAACAAACTATAGGGTTGTGCTTGGTCTCCCTCCTCTGACCCACCTTACCGATCATCACCACGAAAGCGTGGGATGGCTCAAAGTAGCTGACAGAGTACAGCATCTTGCAATGGGCCTGGTGTACAAGATACACTACACCTCCAAGATCCCCATGTACCTGACAAACTACTTCTTAAAGGTCAAGGATGTTCACGACCACAACACCAGAGGCAGCTCCACGAATCATCATCAACGTAGATTTAACACTAAACAAGGCTCTAACTCGTTCTCCTGCTACACCATCAACATGTGGAACGCCCTTCCTCAAGCCCTAAAGGAGAGCAAATCCCTAGCCTCCTTCAAAATTGGTATGAAAAGTCACCTTCAGACAGCTGCTACCCGTGACTTGTAAATAGACTAAGCCCCCATGCCCCCCCCCCCCCTTTTTTATTATTCTTCTTTCTGCCTTTGTATTTGATGTTATGCTTTTGAAACAGATATTATCCTAGATAAAGTACTATGTTCTATCCGTCTGTCTTTCAATGTTATGAGTGGTTAGGGAGCCTGCCTGGGGAGCCAGAGCTCCTGGTTGTCACAGGTACGATTCCCGGTCAGGCAGCTATGTGTCAATGTGTCCCTGAGCAAGACCTTAACCCCAAATTGCTCCCCGAGCGCCACATATGGCTGCTCACTGCTCCTAATCGTTATAGGATGGGTAAAATGCAGAGAATAAATGTCACGTATGTGCAAATGTACTGTGACAAACAAGTCCCCAAGGCGTGGGGCCTATATTCTAGTTCTTCTATTCCTGTGGAAATAAGCCTCGGCTTTCTAGGATCTCCTTTTAGTTGACCTTGTACCAGTGATTTGTACTGTCATGAAACTGTACTTTTTTCTATTGCAAACTTCTAATAAATTCTTCAATCAATCAATCAATCTGTGGGAGAAGTCTGCCAATAAAGTTTGTGTTCCATTACTTCCACTCTTGTAAACTGCTGGCAGGAACTCAATTTACTGCACGACCACCAATGATAAACCATACTTCATTTACAGTGGAGAACAAACATGATGAACCAGCAGCATTGTGGATTAGATTCTCCTATTTTCAATAGGTGTGTATTATCTGCTGCACCGCTGCTAAATACCAAAGTCAATCCAATTCCCTGTAATGTGTTTTATATCTGTGAGGATGGATCAATATTCAGCAGCGTGTTGCACTGTTTACTTTATTTATCATATTAAACAGGGTTTAGTTTAACTGTGCTTGGAGAGCTTTGCAACGCACCACGCCACATTAGGCACAACAAATGAGTCGTGACTGGCATACTAACGAAGCAGGCAATCTGCTAATTAAATTAAACACAGGATAATGTAGAGCGATGGAGAGACACATTCCTGAGCAAAGCAAAAACAAAATACAAAACGTGGAATCAGACCCTCCCTGCTCACTATAGCACTTATTTACACACGCACACGTGCACGCACACAAACAAACAAACAAACATTTCACATGTCTACTTCTTATGTGTTATGTGATCAAGTATTTGACATGATGTGTTATGTTGGACATTGTGAGAGTGGTTTCCCTTAAGGATGTTCTGCCTGGCAGATCATTTAATTGTGGGATTCATCCATCCATGAAACCTCGAAGCATACACACATCATGGTATATCATTACTAGAATTTGTGTGTAGACGGTGTGTGTGTGTGTGTGTGTGTGTGTGTGTGTGTGTGTGTGTGTGTGTGTGTGTGTGTGTGTGTGTGTGTGTGTGTGTCTGTCTGCGTGCGCGCCCGCCCGCAAGCTTGTGTTACATCAGTGTTTCATCATTCCAGCACACCTCAACCACATAATGTCTCCCTGATGGCATCACACCTGTCATAGCCCTCCGCAATGTGTCAATTAGTGATTCTCCTGCAGTTTAGTCATATCATCCACACCCGCTAATTAATGCACTCACTCCTGTAAAAGTGAATACATCAGGCCCCAGCTTCTGTTGCTTTGAGTTTCAATATGAAACATCAAATCACCCCATGGGCTTGTGTAGAAAAAGAGAGAGTGATTACCCTCATTGTCTGTTTCCCAGGAGAGAGAGAGAGAGAGAGAGAGAGAGAGAGAGAGAGAGAGAGAGAGAGAGAGAGAGAGAGAGAGATCAAAATCAAAATGTGAGAGATTTGAAAGAGACAAATGTTCCCGACAAATGGAAGTTGATTCCTTGAGGATCTACACCACAGAAGAGAATAAACTTTGTTCAAGGTCCATTTCACTGTCCAAACTGTGTAGTCCAGAACTATCCAGCCCTGCATGTATTGCATTGTGAAGGGTTTGTCTGTCTGTAGTCAGTTGGAGATGGATAACATTTAAATGTCAAAGGCATTCACGCTGCCTCGCCACGTGCCATCAGATCAGGGTGATCCAAGATGGGATCGAACTAATTGATGAAAGAGCCAGTGGTTCAGTTGCTGAAAAGGACCAGATGTCCTTTGATTTCTGGCATGAATGGAACACAATGAATAATTCAAAACTGTCCTTTGATTGAAAATAACGAAGAGCCCTGATGCTTTTCAGAGTAGAGACAGCAATCCAAGTTGGATGTTGTGATGACTTGACTCGACATGATATGACTGTTGAGATGAATGTAGGTTTATATTCAGATAGTCGTGTAGAACAACTTTCGAAATGAATGCAGGTTTATATTTAGATAACTTTACAAGAAGGTTTCAGTGTGGTATGCCTTATTTGATGCAGGCTTTGAGATACATTTTTGTCCATGCCTTACCCCTTATCCCTAAACTTCTTTGACTTTTTTTACTTCAACACTTCAAATAGCTGATCTACAAAGACACATTGTGAGCTTATTTGAATTTTATTTAAAAAATGTTTTTCAAATTATTAGTACAAAATGGCAAAAGAGTTTAGTGGTAAGTTATGCCCTATTTTCGTCCATGCCTCATTGACTGTTTATAAGGTGAACTAGCGACATCTGCTGGGCCATTGATATATGTAGGAAGTAGGAACAGCATATGGGCCATGCATGCCCATATATATGGGACTGCCCAACTTAAAACTCTACATCAGCGAGGACCAAGTGTACATGTGCCAAGTGGGAAATCGGTTTCGGATCAGCAAAACAAAAATAATATAGATAAATCTGCTAATCCCTGTATATGGAATAAGCTGATGTCATCGATATGATGACATCATAGACATACTTAGACTCCAATCCATATTCAGGCACGTCTGACACAAAACCCCGAAAAATGGCATAAAAAGGGAGACAGACAGACAGACAGATGGGTAATCTGAAAGGGTACAATGGGCAACGCAATGCTTTTCAACGTATGTCTGTTGTCTCATGCAGAGCATAATATGGTGATTCAGCGGGGAATTACATCTAGTGTTGAAGTGAATTCTTCAACCATTAACAACTTCTGCTCCAAATGTTGTCTTTGGAGTCTCACTGTGTAATGTATGTGTGCATGTGTGCGTGCGGCCGTGCGCGTGTGCATGCATGTGCATGTATTTGAACGATTTGACTGATCAATTTGACTTTTAAAACTCTTTTACCGCTATGTACGCTAACACTCGCCTCATTCTGGCGAGTTACTGTTGCCAGTACGAACGGCCGTTTGTTCGTTCTTTACCTTGTTTGAGCACTGTAAGCAGATGAGGGGTCGCGCGGGTTTGTACAGTAAGAACAGCTCCCGTAACGCTGCTCTCAAATCTCGACCACACATAAACAACAATGGAGGTCAAATTCACGTTTTCTATGGACTGCTTCTAGTTAATCCATTTCTATGCTCAAAAGTAGTCAGGGTGGCTCGATTACAGCTATGTCTGAGTGTTCCAAAATAATTTGTTTTAAAATAATGGATGGATTATGTTTTATAACATCGCTACTTTGATGGCAGTGACACAAATAAATGAATAATAAATAAAGCAGTAAAAGAGTTAATGATGTTTTCATTGCACGAAGCCCCTGTGAGCCTCTGCTGCAAGCAGTCAATCTGTAACCAATCAGTTTATCTCCACTTTCCACATTAGAGCATTGGAATTGGTCTCTCTGTGGATTTGGTCTCTCATTTCATCCTCTGTCTCTCATCCTATCAAAAATATGGATGAGATTCTCCCTCTAGATGTTAGTTTGATACGACTGGCTGGGTGTTGATGAGACCCTGAGGGTGAATGTCATTTAGCAATTATTACCACCAGGCAGGAAACAACAACACGCTTCATCTGAGAATCTGCCGATTAGAGTGGAGATATACAGCCTCAGCAATTAAGAAACAAGCGGTTCAGTTTCCTGATCTATTTAAATAATACATCCCCCAGCAAGATGTGTGTCAGATAAGGACATGGTGTGTGTGTGTGTGTGTGTGTGTGTGTGTGTGTGTGTGTGTGTGTGTGTGTGTGTGTGTGTGTGTGCGCGTGTGCGTGCGTGCGTGCGTGTGCACGCGTGTGTGTGTGCACGCGTGTGTGTGTGCATGTGCAGGGGTGTAAAGTAACTAAGTCCATTTACTTAAGTACTTTTTGAAGTATTTGTAGTTTATTTGAGTATTTCCAATTTCCGATACTTTTACTTCTACTCCACTACATCTCGGTTCCAAATATTGTACTTTTACTCCACTACTTTTATTTGAAAACTTTAGTTACTAGTTACTTTGCAGATATAATTTTATAAAACATACACAAACCACTTTAGCCCTATACTATGGCTATTTGAAAACATTGTGTACTTTTAAGTATATTTTGATGCCAATACTTTAGTACTTAGGTACATTTTGAATTCTGGACCTTTACTTGTAACAGAGTATTGATACATTGCGGTATTGATACTTTTACTTAATAACAAAAAAAAAAAAAAAAAAAAAAGTTTTTACCACCGGAGGTGGCGTACCTCCTGACGGATCTCCCACATAAATCACCATCAATAAATCATTAATGAATCTGACTACTATAATGTAGGAATTGTCGGAGATGCCGGTACGTTCAAAACATGGGCGTAATATAAAGTGCTTGATGAATCTGGCCCATTGGCCCCCATTTAAAGCAAAACAGTTGGTTTCTATGTTTTATTTTAGCTTTTTTCCCCGATTTTGTTGAGTAGACTTTACTGTGCAGAATGGATGCAAAGCAATGATTGAATCATTTCCACACTAACCTCTCTGTATCTCATACATTATGTACTAGTTTTCTGCTTAACCATAATGGATCCATTACTGAATCACTCTATGAATATGAAATTAGCCGGGACTGAGTGGAACCAGTCTGATTGGAAAGTAAGAATTCAATCTGAATGTTAATTGAACGTTTACGTCAAGTATTTTAATGCATTTTTACTTTTCCACCCCTCTATTAAAGTCAAATTTCACACGGTTAATTGTAGAGATGGTTAAAGTTAAATGTAGGCGGTAAAACTAATTAGCCAATCAATCATTCAGAGGAGGAGACAGGGGACGTAGATTAATGACTGACCACGACCTCAGAAGGTGTGTGTGTGCGTGTGTGTGCGTGCGTGCGTGCGTGCGTGCTTACATGCGTGTGTGCGTGTGCGTACACGTTTGCCAAAGAATACAACATGTCAAACTTAGTGCTACTCTAGCTTATTACAAGTTTTAGAGTTGACTTGTGTCCTCAGACCTTTGTGTCACACTTTGTGCTGTCTCATGCACTTCAGAATGTTTAGGGGTGTGTGTGTGTGTGTGTGTGTGTGTGTGTGTGCGTGCGTGTGCGTGTGCGTGTGCGTGTGGGTGTGTGTGTGTGTGTGTGTTTTGTGCATGCGTCATGTAAAGCAGATTCACAACCAGCAAATATTTTTAAGCGGAAAGGTGACTTTTATCGTTTTGTATTTGTAGCGTGTTATTCTGCTGTATAATTAGTTTCTGGCATTGCGAGTATGCCAGAAACCAATGATGCGTGCGTGCGTGCGTGCGTGCGTGCGTGCGTACATGGTTGAAAGCAAACCTCCCCAAGAAAGCTGGTAGGTCCAGTCAGTCAGATAGGAGGAGAACCACAGAGAGGATGTCCAGGAGGAGCTGTTGGTTCACTGTGTCAAATGCTGTTGAGAGGTCTGCTAGAATCAGGGCTGCAGCGTGGGAGCATGGACTGTAAAAATCAAATGGACAGACCGTAAATGAAGGCAATTTTTCAGCAAGTGTAAATCTCCCATCTTTCTAGATGAAATGAAGCCGGAAATGAATGCTATTGGCTGGATGGCGGGTCTTCACTCTGTATAGCCAGTACAAAGCCGAGAAACATATAGCCTAATTTATCATTCATTTTGACCATGATTTAATAAACACATCTCATGACAATTTAAAAAAGACTAAACTAGCGATTGAAATCATAAAGTGTTAATGAAAAGGTTAGGTTAAACCAAGTGAAAAGTTTGCTAAATCATCTGCTTGGCCATTCATTGGACTAGCAGCCTCAACGAGAACCCAGAAGAGGCTTTGTTTTCCAGTGAACGAAACTTGCCCCTTGAGTGGGCAGCATGGAGTGCCTCTGTGTCGGCAAGGAGTGTTACAGTACCAGTTGTTCCTGTTGCCTGACACATGCACACACACGCACGCACGCACACACACACACACACGCACACGCACACGCACGCACGCACGCACGCACGCACGCACGCACGCACGCACGCACGCACGCGTGCGCACGCACGCACACGTACACGTACACGTACACAAACACAAACACACACCCGAGCGTTGGAAAACACAGAGGTGTCTCTAGTTATTCTCTAGTTAATGGCTATAAAATATATCCTGTCTCTGCCAAAAATCAAGGAAGTAAACTGGAAATCCGAGAAAAGGGCATCAACAGTGTTTTGGTTTCCCACTGTTCCAGAGGGAACAGGTAGAGAGACATTGATGAGAGAGAGAGAGAGAGAGAGAGAGAGAGAGAGAGAGAGAGAGAGAGAGAGAGAGAGAGAGAGAGAGAGAGAGAAACAAACAATAAGGAGTGAAGAACGCAGAGAACAGTATGCTGTGCTGTTTCTCTCTCTCACACACACACACACACACACACACACACACACGCACGCACACACACACACACACACACACACACACACACACACACACACACACACACACACACACACACACACACACACACACACACACACACACACACACACTGTAGAGCAGCTGTTTCTTAGCAACACTGGGAGGTTGTAGTTCTTGGCAGAGTGGTTCTGGCTCATCTTCTTTCTCAGGTGTCTGTCACGATGCCAATTAGTGGTCGTCATAGCGATACCAATTAGCAGTTGTCATGGCGATTCCAATTAGCAGTCAACATAGGGAAGGTGTTTAGCGTGGGTCATAATTAAACCAATGAGGACAGCAGCTGTCACAACAGAAGCTGTAAGTGCCCTGCGTTCATATGCTGTTTACCAAAACCTAGCATTCCTATACTATTTACCAAAGCCTAGCATTCATACACTGTTTGCCAAAGCCTAATAGCATTCATACACTGTTTACACAAGCCTAGTATTCATGTTCACCAAAGCCTAGATTTCATAGGCCTATACTGTTTACCAAAGCCTAGCATTCATACACTGTTTACAAAAACCTAGCATTCATAAAATCACTGTAACTAAAGCCTAGCATTCATACACTGTAACCAAAACCTAGCATTCATACACTGTTTAATAAAACAAAGATTACAATCTTAGCCTAGCCTTCACTACAGCTCAACCTCTGTAGTGTGTGTGTGTGTGTGTGTGTGTGTGTGTGTGTGTGTGTGTGTGTGTGTGTGTGTGTGTGTACACGTGCGTGCGTGCGTTTGTGCGATCGTGCGTGCGTGCGTGCACACGTGCGTGCGTGCATGTGCGTGTGAATGTGAATGTGAATGTGAATGTGTGCGTGTGCGGGTACACATGCATAGTATTATACTGTAGGTGTTTTTGTGTCTGCACCAATATGCCAATACGCATTTGCGTATATATGAGCCGCCATACCATGCATGGATGCTTCTACGATGGAGAGAATATGCATATTATGATTATGTACAGCCATCTAAAAATTGTGTGTATGTGTGCGTGCGTGCGTGCGTGCGTGCGTGCGTGCGTGCGTGTCTGCCTGCCTGCTTTTGTGCGTGCATTTATGTGTGCTTGTAGGTCTGTACGATTACTGTGTCTGATCCTCTGTGCAAATAGGATTGAATCTATTCAATCAAACACACTTGTGGGATGTGTGAAATATTTACCTTAGAGCTGCTGGGAAAAAGGAAAGAAAAAAGAAAACACGACCACATTCTTTTTATAGCTATAGTGGCATAAATGTGAGGAAGTTTGCCAGACGGTTCCATCTGTCCGATCGAAGGCTCGCCCGCCCATCTGTCTGTCTGTCCTTCCATCCACCCCTACTCATTTCTGGATTGCTGCAAATAGAGTGTGTGGTGATGCAAGGCTCATGTAATTACTGTGGTGCTATAATGACTGGTTAAGTCACAGAGAGCTCAATTGTACACTCCTAATGGGTGGGCGGTCAGTATTGTTAGTTGCTAGTCAGTATATTGTCAGTTGTTAGTCAGTAGATAATGAAGGTCTGAAGAGCTCTAATAATGCTTAGGAAGTTCTATGTTGCTGCTCCATTCATAAACCTAGTTCTATGGGGCGCCCGCTGGCCTACTGGTCCAGGAGCATACCACTTAGGCATGGATGCCTGACGGCGTCGCCGGTTTGATTCCCGATCCGGACGACCTTTGCCGTGCGTCACTCCTCATCTCTCCCCCCATACTGTCCTATCAATAAAGGCATAAATGCTCAAAAACAAATCTTGGCCTAGGTCGATCATGTCCCTATAATGTCCTCTATGTTATGCTTGAGAGATGCCACGTTATACCCAGGATGTCACCACGTCTTCACTTGACTGTATTATGAAGCTTATACGTGGTACCCATGCCCATATACAGTATGGATCGGGTTGAAGAGGCTGACATCTGGCGTCATATACACCATTATGGGCGTCATGGTGACTGTGCCATCACAGCAGCGACTTGGCCTACACTCCCTACAGGCCTACTTAATGCTACCCAAACTGTTTTGTGTTATGGAAGACTGAAGTGAAAAGTTCTTCTTTTGTTGAAGTGGGATTTTACCATCATGTGGATCTGTGCTTTTATATAATGTAATGTAGGGTAGAATATTGGTTATGAGATAGTGTTCATACTCTGTTTCATCAGCAAAGCAATATCCTGCTTCATCATCCTGTTTTCAAGCTCCCATCAGACATTTTACATTTAATATTGTTGAGCGGTGCTCTTGGAAGGAGCTAAGCTCCAACTCTGGCTCTGTCAGGTGAGGGCAGAGAGTGAATAAATTAAGTGTCAGGAATACATTTAGTGGACCGAGTCTAAACCCTCCTGAGTTCTCATTGTTTCATTTTCTCAATACATTTATTTTCTGGAAATATGCTTTTAAAACTTTTCTTTGTGCAGTTGTAGGTCAGATACACACAGGGAAGCAGCTCTCTGGCTTATGATTATTCAGCTTTTTGAACTTGGAAAAAAAAAAAAAACATATATACGTACAGAAAATAGACCCTGAGGTAACATTGTGAAACTGTGTGTGCTTCTCTTCAGAAAGCTCATTAGCTGTGCAGTAAATTGGAATGAGAAGCTACAGAGACCAGGGAAGAACAACAATAATAACTGCTACGTTCAGTTTGACTTTAGTGTCCTTAAGTAAGTCTGTGACCTCTGTAACATCTGGAGCTTTGTGCGCGTTGTGTTATTTAGGAGCCAGGATCTCTTTGGGAGACAAACTCCATTTATTTTTTACTGACAAACAAAGAAAATAAAGAAGAAGTAATCATTCATACAAGAGCGCTCGCCGCAAAACACACTTGAAGTACTTCTACAACCCCCGACCCAGCCCATCGCAGTCCACGTATAGCAGAAGCTTTGACAATAAACCACTCCCAGCCCCAATATTTTCGGACTCACGTCTCCTGTTCTGAGTGTACACATACCATGACATCTCTTTTTAATCACATGAAGAAGACCCACAACGACCTCTACTGTCGAATGCCTACTAATGGAAAAATCCCCTCAGAAGCTTGTCAGCCAGTCACCAGCTCCGTAACCAGCCAGAAACAAGGAGACACGAAGAACCAAGATCTTATCAACAGTTTGTCAAGCTCAAGTGGACACATCAGCCATCTTACACAGGAAAGAGTTTCAGTAAGTTATGTGAGCTTAAAAATCACCAGCGTCTATACACTGGAGAAAAAACCTTATCTATGTAAGCAGTGCGACAAGAGTTTCAGGCAGTCCGATCAGCTGAGTACACACCAGCGTCTACACACTGGAGAATAACCTTATCTCTGTAAGCAGTGCGACAAGAGCTTCGGTCTGTCCTATCAGCTGATTAGACACCAGCGTATCCACACTGGAGAAAAACCTTATCTTTGTAAGCAGTGCGACAAGTTTCAGGCAGTCCGATCAGCTGAGTACACACCAGCGTCTATACACTGGAGAAAAACCTTACACAGCAGCGTATCCACACTGGAGAAAAACCTTATGTCTGTAAGCGAGGGAGGGCGAGTTCTTTTCGCGGCCCCATCCCGTCCCACGTCCCCATGGAGGGGAAGGCAAAGAGTCTAGGACGAGTGGATCGTTGTCCCAGGGTTTTTAGAAAGGGTTCAGTCAGCCTCCCTGTGTCAGCTGATCTGAGAGAACGGGTGGGGTTATAGGGTTTGATCAGGCTTTGGAGGTATGGAGGAGCCTTTGGCTGCTTTGAAGGCCAGCATTTTGTATTCTGTGCGGGCGAGCCAGTGGCAGGTCTTAAGAACCTGTGATGTCTTTAAATTTAAACTAAGGACCAAACCTCCCAAAAAGGTGGCATAATCACTGAAGGATTAATTTATAGCTTAATTGTGCACTTTATGAACATAACTTTATTATTTAATTTATAAGTTTATTTAAGTTATTGGGTGTTTTTAGTAGTGCCACACTTATTCCTTTCCATGTCTTGGTATCTGTCCAGATTTAGGTAACTGTGCTGGGGTTTTCATTTAGTTTTTTTCTTTTACGCTAGATGCTACTCTTCGCTAACCTCAGAGTCAACATTGTTAAATTACGACACTCTCTGGAGTTCAGCTTCCCTGAACACAACCATGTGTTCATATGGACTAGTAACCTTTTCAGGCCGTGACCCCCCAAAATAATCATATTTGAACTGGGCACACTGACAAGCACTCGGAATTCTGTGAGTTGAGGCATTACATTTTGTTTGACTCGGTTCCACAGATACATGTCTTGAGAAAAAGCAGATCTACAAGCTCACAATGCCTCGTGTTGTGAGGCGTTAAGAGCTTGTAGATGTACAGTAGTAGATCATTTTCACAATTTGTATGACTTTCTTATATTATTTGAAATTTCATTTAATCTGGGGACCCCCTCAGAATCATGTGGGGCCGACCCAGGTTGAGAACCACTGGGATAGACGCTCAGCCAATGTGGATGCACCGCAATGATTGAACCCCCTTAGCCTCTGTGGTGATTGGCAGCTACTAACAATGAATCTACTATACTCACATGTTAAGTGTAATAATAGAACAGAATGTCTCTCATTAATCTTTTGTAATCACATAATAAGTGTAATAATTAACCCCTGCATTACCAGTGAACCACGATCATTTATTTCCCCACGCTATCTGTTTAATTGGCTGGCAGGCTGCGTGACCTTGTAATTTAGCAATTTGTAGCTACATGCACTATCTGGTGGCCTATATGGGGTGTGTGTGTGTGTGTGTGTGTGTGTGTGTGTGTGTGTGTGTGTGTGTGTGTGTGTGTGTGTGTGTGTGTTTGTGTGTGTGTGTGCATGCATGCGTGTGCATGTGCGTGTTATCTGCTGTAGCCTACTCCCTACTGAGTGTTTGATGATCATTTCTGAGAGCTCGTGCTAGGAATTCACAAGTGACTCATTATATAAGACACTAGACCATAGCTATAACAATATACGTACTGTATATTGATAAATCATGAGCATAATAATGCTTTTAATAATGAATGTTAATGTGAGATGTGCTCTTGAATATTGCTCTTGCATTGACACACAACTAAAGTAGAAGGGAACAAATCACGTTTAGATAAATCAAGCCCCCCCCCCCCCCCCCCCCACGTTTTCACTAATCACAGTTTAGCATAATATCAACGCCCTCATCTGCTTGTTGATGATTGGCCGGTTGTCAACAGCCGGGCCCCGCCCTGTACTGAGTGCATACAATGCCTTGGAATCCATTGTGCGGCTTCCTCCATCTTTTCAAGGCCTCTATCTCCTGTGAGTGAATGGTAGTAATGTGACATTGTTCCTGTTTGAAGAAGCAGCCCACACGTTGCAGCTGAATGGAAGGGCTGCATGAGGATTGAACCGAGCGCAGGAACAATAACGACACTGGAGGAACCGCTGAAAGGAAGGAGACGTAAGCAATTAAAATCTCCACAACGAAAGAACCTGAATGAAAATAAAAGTAGACTGCACTCTGTCGAGGTGCGAACTTGCGCTTAGTGCACTTGTGGCCAAGTATGGCCTACTTGGCATGCCCTGTTATTTATATATCAGGTCGCACTTGTTGATGGTGACATCACCATTTATGTCGGTCCCTCAATGGCTGTTGATGGTGACGTCACCAAGAATGTAGGTCCCTGATTGGCTACAGGCGTAAACACAAACAGATGCGCGACAGATACGCAACCGAATGCATTTATGTACTTGTGCACTTACACAAGTAATGAATGTGAAAGAGGCAATAAAATGGGAGAGAGAGAGAGAGAGAGAGAGAGAGAGAGAGAGAGAGAGAGAGAGAGAGAGAGAGAGAGAGTATGGCAGAGAGACAGAACATAGGTATATATATATGAGAGATGAGTAGAGGGAATACTATTTGTCATTTAGTGTCGGCCATTTGGTCACATCAACCTGGAGTCCTTGAGGTCCACTGTGATAAAGGACGGCGTTCAAACATTCATTTTGTTCAGGGCAAAGTGTCACTGGAGCAGGACAGAGGGTCCCCTCAATGCCATGTCCATATGTCAACTCCATATGTTATCACTCCTTATCTTTCATGAATCTTAGCTGTTTTCAGTTCATTCATTCATAGTGGCCTCAATAAAATACAGCACTGTGTGTAATTGCGACTGTAGGTCGCATTTACTATCAAACCCTGCACAAAGTGTCAGTCCGTCAGTCTGTCTGTCACACCTCACACGTCACACTCTTGCCCTGCTCATATCTCCGCAACCGTTGCCCCGATCCATGCCAAATTTTGCACACACGTTCCTTACCTGACCCCCGGAGCTCCAGGGACCCCCAGGTCCCTGGGGGACCCCCAGATGTAAAAAATGACCAAATGTGCTAAACTGACCAAATGACCACCCCCACGGGGCTGCTCACGGGGAATTCCCAGGGACCACCCACTCCTGGTGCTCCAGAACGGATGCAAAAGTGGTGGCGCCCCCAGTGGAGGACCCCCTACACTGCAGCTCACATAAAATGCCGTAACTCCGGCTAGGAGCGACCGGGACAGCCGGGGCCGGTACCTATTCGTCCGCCTTGCCGGCGCGGAGACCCCACCCCTCATTTCTCACATGGCCCTCTTCTAGCGCCACCATGAGGCCGATTCTTGCAAAACACATTGTTGGACACTGCTCCTACAATTTTTGCCCTAAAATCACGCAAATCGGTACACAGTATGTCTACACTCATCCCATCAACATGAATCTCTCCCATATAGCGCCACCTCCAGGCCGATTTTTAAAAACACATTTTTGGACACTGCTCCTACAGATTTTGCCCTAAAATCACGAAAATCACTACACAGTATGTCTACACTCATGCCATCAACATGGATCAGGAAGATTTTGGCAAAACACATTTTTGCCCTACTTGTGGAGATAAGTGACCTACGGTCGCTTATCTCCCGATTAGGGAGCGTTACTGGTGTATTATACTTGATCAGACCTGTATTAATCCCACAGGGGGAAATTCTGTTTCAGCTTCAACCAGCTGATGGATGCTCCGATGTTTATAATGAGAGGGACTTCAGAAATATAGTAAATCAATGCATTTAATAATGATGTCACTAAAGCTTAATTTATACTCCATCAAACAACACGCCTGAATTTCACTCTTGGGATCAATAAAGATATCTTTCTGTCTACACACTGTAAATATAGATTATTATTTTTTACATCAATCTGGCATGCTTCAGTAGCAGCCATGTTGAATCTAGTATCAATAAATACCAGACGGATTCAGTTAATTCTTAAAGGGACATACAGTATCTATTTTTGAGCGGTGGTCACACCGTCTCCATAGCGTGGCCGTGTGTGTATCCGTGTATGTATGTGTGTCTGTCTGTATGTAGCCTCTGGTGTATGTAGCCTCAGTACCCCTGGGTGACCAGAGAGGTGCTGTTGAGTCTAGCCTGCCCTGAGCATCAACTGCAATAGCAGTGGTGGCCTGAGTGAGCAAGTATATGGCTCACACTCTCACACACACAGCCATGTCTCTATCCACAGCACTACATTTACACCCAGATGAATTCTTGACCGCATCAATTTTCACAGCCCGCCCTGCCCCACAACCCGCCTCATTAAATACACATCAAATACGTCTTTGAATGTGGATTTATTCCATATCACGGAAAGGCAGCCAATCCAAACAGAATGGCATCATTGAGGAAAACTTTCAGTGCTGATGAGTACATTACATGCAGTGCAACACGGCCATATAAAATATCTTTCGAACATTTAAAAGCACTGAACTGTTATCTACATGACGGCATGACAAGATGCTTTTTTATTTCATTTTAATTTGAATTGACAACACGGTCTATATACATGGAGCACAACGTTAATGTATCAAAGAGAGATGTTGCAGAAACAACTACTGTATAAAGAGAAAAGACCGAAATGTTTAAGTACACGGTCAACTTTTTTTTATCAGAGCTCATTCTGACGCAGCCAAACCAGCAGAAAGTAATTAACCAGTCCACTCACCTATCGCTGCTGTTTAACACACTTTCAAATGGTGTACATTAGTTAAGTCACAGGAGCATGGTTTCATATTATAAATGTGAACTTTAGATTAGTCAAAAGCTTGTATATAATCCACGTTATTTGTTTACATCTAATAAACGTGCAGATCCCACCTGTCTAAATTTAAGGCAGTTCTCACTATCTAACATCTGTTTATCTTATAGTTCACACATTGCACCATCTGCCTCCTCTTTTCAACTTCAAACAGCAGGCAACGTGTAGTTATTGTAAATGACTGTCTAATTACCACTGTGCATCAACTAATTAACACCTATTAAGTGAGCTGTGTAGGTCGGATATGAACCTGCCTCCACTCATAAATGTTGAATGAGAATGAGCTGAAAAGTAAGTAGAAAGTAAATCAACTTTATAAGCTCCTCCACCCCACATGCAGTCCAAGTTTTCTGTCGCTGATATTTGACAGCATAATCTTAAATGATCAATTTCCTGTCAATTGAGAAACCTTTTTTGATTTCTTGCCCACCTTTGAGGTTACATCATGGCAAGGTAACTACACGACAACCCACACCTCTTCCAAAGTGGTTGTGTCCTTTAAAGCCATAGCCTTTCATTTTAGTGCACGTTTTGTGCTCCAGGCTCATTCAGCGGAAAGTGAAGCACCATCTAACAGTAGCATGTTGTGCAACAATTGAGAGAGAGTAAACATGCATGCTAGCAGGTAAGAGATTTTCCCACGTAGGCAACATGCCCCGTCTTCCTGTAAACGACGTTCCAGAGAACACACATGTCAGGTAATGTGCCCGAGAACGGCACTGAAAAGTTTGTGAGTGTCATGTTGATAGACTGCTTATTTATTTGTTGGTATTAAAGCTGGCTTTGTGTTGATTACTTTGATTTTGTGTGCATGCATGGCGCCATATTTTTTATTTTGAGTTTCAGCGTCAACAGTTCAGCATAGAGGACTCCAATTGGACAAGTGAGTTGAGCAGGTGCGGGACATGAGTTAACGCCTCAGGCAGCTATTGGTGCTGGGCTGGAAAGCTCTCCCTATTTAATGGCCACTGTTGGAGAGTAAGGCAGTTCTGCATTAGACACAGAGATGCACAGCACAGCCACAGACCTAGCGAGGACAGAGGAAGAAGGACCTGAACTCCGGCAGGAACCAATTGGACCCCATGCTTTGCATTTACTCTGCCGTACTTGGATTGTATACTGGCACAAGACACTTTACTCTACTGCAATTGGATTTTACACTGTAACCTGTGGCATTAATGACTCTGCATCTTACAGTGCTTTCATTGGATTTTAACCCTGGACGGCTCTAGAAGACCACCCCACATTGTCCATTCTACATTGGACTATTGTGTTCCCCTCCTGTGCCATATTCCACAACTCTGCTTTTAAGTATTAGGTTTGTTTGATTGATTGATTGAGTATTTTATTAGAAAAAAGTGGAGAACATTACAAGAATAGTCAATACATTAAAGAATGTAGTACAGTACAAGTACAGTTAAGCACCCTGCCTAAAAGGATCATTGCAAATAAGTATTATTTTTACTGTCTTTTTTACGTTGCAAGTCCTAGGTATTCAACTCATGGTTATACAAATAATAAAAAACTAAAAACATACAAACATCATCACAGCTATACAAAGGCTAAGGTAAGGGGGGTAAGGGGGGCTCACTTCTCGCCTGTCTATGGGTGAAGTGCTAACTACCTCCGCCTATGTCCTCCCTTAAAAATGAGTTCTAATGCTGCTTTGGTGAGGTAGTCCTCCTTTCTGAGATTTTCTAGTTTGTGTAGCTGGGCCTTCAATCTAAGATTTCCTGGGAGTTGTCTGGGATGAGAAACACGTTTTATTTGGAATCCAGATGAATGTGCAAGCTCAGCCTCAAGCTTCCTTTGCAAGTGATCCTTTGTGGTTTCTCTAAGAACTTATTTGCCTATAGATTCCACTGTCTTTCAGACAGTTCCATCACGGTGATCACTCTGGGATGGGTGAACACACATTATGTTCTGAAGAAGAGGAAGAGACGTTCATGCGACTCCTCCAGGGCAAATGTATACTGGTTCTCGCTACTTCTCATCTTGTCTTTTGCAGAACTTTCACATTCCGTGTAAATTCGTTAACACTCCTGTGATAGTGACCCTCTGCAGCTGCTAGTTTTCTGCTGACTATAAGGCCAGGATCCTGCTGACATTCTTCATGATGGCTGATTTTCTGATTGTATCATCGGCCCTCCTCTCTCTGCATTGCACCAAAGTGTCTCTGGGGTTTGAACTTCCATGCATTTGTGTTTCTGGGTGTATGTTAGAAGCACTTGCTCTCTAAATGACTTACAGATTGTGTGAATGTTTTCTGTATCTTCACAATCTGCTTCACTCTCTAAATTTATTTTCATTGTAAAACTACTGTGGTATTATCGACGATACATTGGAAATGTATAGCGATACGGGATCATGGCTATGTTCCCTCGACCCTATGTTCCCTCACTGAGGTTAGGGTTAGGGTTAGGCATAGTGGTTAAGGGAACATAGAGCAGAGGGAACTTGAGCATGGACCCTAGACACACTGATGTAACACTGCTTGTTTCTTCTTTTTTTATCATGGCAGATCCCTGAACAGATGTTGTGCCATACTGTATTTGGTGAGGATTGGAGCAACGGTGTGCCTGTGGACCCTGGTGTGCCCATTGTCATGGCAGACCCCTGAACAGTGTTTGTGTCAAGTTTGGTGCAGCGCTGGGCTGGCCAGATGTACAGTATGGAGAACATGTCTTCGTCTGTGTGCCGTACAGTATATCGTCATTGTCAGGTGGAAACCTTGTTTGTCGAAAATTGTTCGTATTTGTCATTTTAAAAATGATTTAAACTAGTGAAAACAGCCGATCTATACAAGCACACAACGCCTCGCGGTGCTTGTACCAGTAGATCTGCTCTTTTCACTACTTTTGTGCGACGGTCTTGTATGATGAAGCAGGGCTTTACTTTGCGATAAAACGTACACATTTGAAACTTGGAGATACGAGGTTTCCACCCGACAATGACGCTATCCTGTATGGGCATGCTGGCTGCTGCCCCGCACTGTTGGGTTGTCTGTGCCCTTTGTTATAGAAGCCAGCACTGTATCCTAGGGCATTCAGAACATCTACGCCTGTTACTAAGTCAACGTACATTGTACCACCTTGAGTTAGTGGGCACAAGCGTGTGTGGAATTTAATTTGTCAATGGATTGAACATGTTTCTATTTCCATATGAAGTGATTTGTCACAGCAGTGTGTCTAAGTGATGAATAAACATTTCAAACAGCTTGCCTCTCATTGTCACTGGTATATATCATCATTAATATGTTTAGTCTATTGAGTATTTCTCTCTGTCTCTCTCCTCATATGTAACATTTCTCATAACCTCATTGCTCCACTCTTTCTTTCTTTCTTTCTTTCTTTCTTTCTTTCTTTCTTTCTTTCTATAGTTTTAATTGGCTTCTTCTTCACGCATAGTCTCCATTACATTTGAAACGTTTCTCTTTCAAACCCATGCACACACACACACACACACACACACACACACACACACACACACACACACACACACACACACACACACACACACACACACACACACACACACTGTGGAGGCAGATGCAAGTAAAGATTTGGGCTTTTCATCAAAGTATCTTGGGAGTGTGTGGGAATGTTATGATGCGTGCGTACCTCCATGTGTGTGTGTGTGTGTGTGTGTGTGTGTGTGTGTGTGTGTGTGTGTGTGTGTGTGTGTGTGTGTGTGTGTGTGTGTGTGTGTGTGTGTGTGTGTGTGTGTGTATGTTTGTGAGTGTGAGAGAGAGAAAAAAAAGAGAGAGAGAGAGAGAGAGAGAGAGACACTGTCTTCACAGAGTTATCTCGCTACATAGACCTACTGTACATGCAACGCAACACATTTAAAAAACGCAGCATTTGATCACAATTTTAAACACATTTCAACAATCTGCTGCTATCTTTCCCAAAGGAAGTCTGTGTAGGCTTTTTTTTTTACGGCCTATGGGTTTTCTGCTCTGACATCACGCTCTGACATCACTGTGATGTTAGGGGAACCACACTAACAGAATCCCTTTTATGCCCATATATGGAGATCCATGATGTCATCAATATTAAGCCCATATCTAACAGGATTTCATATGGTTGTGCCCATATATGGAGGCCACATCGGCCACATACCACACTAACATAATCCATATATGGCCAAGACAGAATGCCAAGACAGCCCATATCTGAGTGGCTGGTTCTACAAACAGGGATCTCCATATATGGGCATAAAAGGGATGGTATGTATGATGTCAGATGTCATAGACGTCATAGGACTTTCACATAACAAATAACTGAGTAAGATTGGGGTCTCACAGCATATCTCCATATACAGTACATGGATCTCCATATACAGTATGGGTACCAGGCGTCTCCATATATGGGTAACCTGTCCGATATACATCACTGGCCAGATGGCCAAAACATGGCACAACCTCGCTTGTCACTCTTAGGCGTCTTACTGGTTCAATGTGGTTCATACGTTTATTGAGAAAAGTCACTTCATACAAAATAAAACCCAAGCACACCAAGTGCCCTTGTGTATTATACATATTTATTTTATTTTACATACTCTAACAACCAAATACATACATGTATTGGTTAAGTGTCCAATGTAATAAAGAGAAAAGAAATGCAACAATTGAATAAAACAGCGAGTGTTTGCTCTGTGTTTGTGAAAGTCTGTGCACAGAGTCCGTGCACAGAGAAAGAATGGGAAAACCCAAAGATTTGAGACAAACCGTTTCTTGAAACTCAAAGTTGTGTGTCTCAGCATGTGACATCTGCTGGGTGATGTGTTGAACATGACAGCATGTGCGTTGAGATGGAGTTTGAATGTAAGCAATAAGCATATTGTATGCATGGTGTGAACCGGCTTGCACATGCTATCTATCTTGCTATCATTGTGTTACCATGACAATGCAGAGAAGATATCATTAAGTGTGTACTTCCGTTCATCCGTCTGTCCACAGCCAATTCTGCAATCAGCCTCCTACCTTTTACTTAACACCCACTTATGCCTAACATGGCATCAACGGCTCTGAATGGCACACATCACTGCCCTCAACCAACACACACACACGCACGCATGCACGCGCACACACACTCGGTCTCTCTCTCTGCGGGCTGCAAAAGCAAATGCAATTTATCTTCCCTTCAGTTTGTTGGCACAACAAAACCGCAATAATTAGGCTGTGAGAGTGAGCCATTTGTTGGAGTAATTTGGTGCAAACAAAGCCACAGTGTCCTGTGAGGTCAACCCAAAAACAAGGTGTGTTTTTACGTGGATGATTTGATCCACACACAGAGTGAAGGCAGCTTGAGAGCATCATGGAGGATGGATTTCTCCATGCAGGAGGAAGTGCTGTGAAGTGTTTAGAGTCCAGTGTTAATGGATGGAAGTGAACCACTGATGATATGACATATGACACACACTCACTGCTGAGCCCTTCTCACCCTGCTTACCTGAGAGTGTGTGTGTGTGTGTGTGTTCATTAGTGTCACAATTTAGAATTCATTAGGAGAAGTGTGGGAGGCTCCTGGGCCACCTTGCCTTGAATAATTTCTTCTAGTGCATGCGTGTGTGTGGCAGCCATGAACTCTCTCTCTCTCTCTCATGCTAACACTCGCATGCACGCACGCACGCACGCACACACGCACGCACGGACGCACGCACGCACGCACGCACGCACGCACGCACGCACGCACGCACGCACGCACGCACGCACGCACGCACACACACACACACACACACACACACACACACCTCATTAGGCCAGTTGGGTGAAGAAGGTGCAGCCAGCTGCATCATAAAATGGAAAGCAGAGGCAGAGAGACACAGCAGAACAATAATGAGAAGCTAGATGGGTTCAGATGAATCAGAATCTGATCAAATAATTAATGAAACTTCTTGATCACATGAACACAAATGGCTACAATTCAGTCTTACCATCTTATGAAGACGCAGCCTGGGTGGTAGTCAGTATTAAAACATAACTTTAACACATTCCCCGCCATTTAACAATACCTTCGTACTCTATGGTGCCTCTGGTCTCCATAGACTTCCATGTAATTCATAGTGCACGGATCATGCACACCCATGCCTAGATAATGCACCATGTGTGTCCACATTGCTCACAGCTTTCAAACAAAAAAATCCGAATGGAAATCCGTTCAGGCATTCATGAGATACAAGCCATTATGTTTTCCTAAAATGTAAACAAAGATGGCTGCCATGTTTGATAGATGGGGTTGCTATGGGGGTTAAACATGCAATTTCGCGATTTCTATCATGCCTACTACATTTTTTGGGGTCCAAAAATTTTTTTGAAAAAAATTTTTTTTTTGAAAAAAAAATTTTTTTTTTTTCAAAATGGCGGAAATTCTCGGGACTATCGGGCCTGGCAGGGAAAGACATTGAAAAAATCTCGGGACTATCGGGCCTGGCATGCAATAACAGTCAATGAATCCAATGATTCAAATTCAATCATTTGTTTTATCAATAAATCAGAACATGAGCAAATCAATAGAAATGATGTGTCACAGTACTAAAATGCTTATCAATACAAATCTAAAGGGTCATCTCAGCAAAGACATTAATTACCAAAGTAATATATTCAATACAATTTGTGTATACTACTAACATGTTCAGTAACATGTGATTGAGTATGATGCAAATAATGAATGCTTTAAAGGAGCAAATAATACCATTAATTAAGCTAATTATATATCATGTATGCAAATACCTAATCTGATTATGGTAATGAACAATTGAAGAAAGACTTAAAGGAGTAGTTCACCACTTTTCAACCTGTCTTCATATAATAGGTCCTCACTAATGTTCATGATAAAATATCAAATTTTTTTTATACGCAGTCCAAGTCTCCTAGGAGAGCTGTGGGAAGTTCAGAATCCATCGTCTTGTGACATCATCATTTTCCAAAAAAAGAAATTAATCAATATTTTTGAAAAAAATATTTAGATTTTTATTATCACAAGAACAATGGCTTCCACTTTAAAATTGCAACTTTTCAGGAATAGAAAGCCTGCAGTTTCTATAAACTGGATTGGCAATCGATGATGTCACAAGACGATGGGTTTCTGACCTGCCCACAGCCCTCCTTTGAAAAAGAAAAGGAAAAACCTATTTTTGAGAGAGGATCAATTATATGAACATAGTTGAAAAGTGGATTACATTAACTGTAAAGTTATGGAGAATAGATCTGTGAGGTAGGATAGGCCTATTCAGGAGAACAACTTTTGTAGTCATTATAGAGAAACACATGTTCCACCTTCACCATGTTCACCAAATATTGGTATAAAACCTCAATGTCATGCTCTCAGCCTCTTACCAGCCAATATTACCTTTATTTTATAATTTGTATTTTCTTTTTAATTGTTACATGATCCCTGATAAATAAACAATACAAGAAATGGAAGAGAATTACATGAAATTATATTACAAAGTACAACAACATTGGTTAAGAAAAAAAAAGGAAAAAAAAAAAAAACAATTGGCCTAAAGAAGTGAGTCTAAAAGGTGCTTTAAAAGTTTTAATTGAATAAAAAAATAAAAGCAGGTAATAGCTAAAACTAGTGCTGTTTGTTAATGTTAACTGCAAACAACTAAACAACCGCTCCCCCTAGCATGGGTGCCAGCCTGTTCGCTCCGTTCCGCGATTTGTTTTGTCTCTCCGCGTCACAGTCTGGAAATGATTCAGTTGACTCGTATTTCAGGAAGCAAGTTGTGACGTAGGCGTCGTCATTGCTGATTGGATGTTGTTCCAACGAATTAGAGTAGGGTTATCGTAGCAACGTCATCATAAACACACTCAGCACACTGGTGTGTTTGACAGACATCACCAAAGACCAATCGGAAGTTACGGATGTGTGAATCCCGCTTCTATGTCCCACCTTCCCTTGGAGATAGGAGGCTTTCCAGACTGTGATGCGGAGAGACAAAACTAAACGCGGAACGGAGTGAACAGGTTGACACCCAGGCTATGCTCCCCCATCCCCAGGAAGATTTTCACAAAAAAAAAAGCCACCAGATTCCCCCTTTCATTTACATTCACTTAAACATAAATACATGAAATAGAAGATTATTCATTCAAGCCCAGGTCAGTGTGAGGCGTGTCCAGTGCTCTGCGTAGGTTCTGCCAGAACAGTCCTGTAAAAAATAAAAGTTGAGAAAACTAAAAATTTTAAGGCAACAAACTTCAGAAAACTTTTAAGTTAGACAATCAAACATAAAACTTTAAGTTTTGCTTAAATTGGTTTAGTTGGTGTATCTTAACATTTTAAGTTGCCTCAGCTTTTATAATTTTTGCTTAACTTAAAATTCTAAGTTGCCCTAAACTCAAAGGTTTTCTGAAGTTTGTTGCCTTAAAAATTTGAGTTTTCCCAACTTTTTATTTTTTACAGTGAGGGTGCTGTCCAGCCTGGGACCCGCTCAGGTAGGTGTGTCTCTTCACCAGCCTCCTCATGTGATAGTAGGGAGACAACTGGTGGGCTGGAATGTCCTCCAGAAACACCAGGATCAATACGTCCTTCTGTTCATCAAACAGACAGTAGCTGCACACAGGAGACCAGAGGACATTTACACTCAGTCAAGTTGTATGCCAAATTTTGCACAGATGTAGCCCAGGGCTTGCTCTAATGATTTAGCTAGGGTGCCCGAGTCGGCGACCTTCGGGGTCGCCACAGCGGCTAAATCAAGTTGGGCTCCCATCGACTTTCTATACATGAGGATGTGAGGGGTCTTACTAGGGGTTTGTCATGATGCTGAATCCATTGGAAGCTATTGTTTTGCATTAAAAAAAAACATTCCTTGGGCTACAAATGGCCCCAGAAAACGATGGTTTAGTTATGAAAAGTGATGACTCGTCACTTTTCATCACTAAACCATCGTTTTCTGTATACTTTTCACAGTTTTGTGGGCGTGTTCTGGGGCCATTTGTAGCCCAAGGAATGTTTTTTTGTGCAAAACAAATGCTTGAAATGGATTCAGCATCATGACAAAGTTTTTCTGGGTATTTTCCTCCTGTATAGAAAGTCGATGGGAGCCCAACTTGACCCTGAAGGTCGCCGACTCGGGCGCCCTAGCTAAATCATTAGAGCAAGCCCTGGGCTACATCTGTGCAAAATTTGGCGCTTTTAGACTGATTAGCACGAAATTACCATTCCATCTCCCTAAGGCCCTTGACTATTAGAGACAGAGAGGTTTGTACCGGGTAGGAAGTCTCGGTGGTGCAGACAGAGTCTCCAGCCCTGCTCTCCCTCCAGCACTGGAAGCATTTCTCTGCAAACCCAGAGCTCATCGTGAAAGTTGTAGGAGATGAAGGCATCGTAGCGCTGAGGAGACCCCCTCTTTCTCTCCTTGGCATCATAAAGGAAGGCCAGGAAGAGGTAGTAGCCATAGAGAAGATGCAACCTCAGGAGGTGGTAGGTGAAGGATGTGAGCAGAGTTAGCACAATCACACAAGTGGAGGAAATGAAGCAGATGAAGCTAGTGTCCACATGCTCACAGGAATGATAGTCAAAGTCCAGAAACCTGGTTCCCTTTTTAGCCAGAGGAAAGCCACACATGTAGGTGTGAGCGTCAAGCGTTTGGTTGTTGTTCTGCATCCACTGCTGAAAGTCAGCATTAGAACAATCACAAGCAAAAGGGTTGTCAGCCATGTTAATATACCTGAGAGCAGGGAGAAGACTGAACACAGACATTGACCACCGTCAACTCATTCTGACGCAAGTCCAGCCAGGACAGTTTAGTCAGATTGGCTTGTGCCAGGAAATCCAGAGACGTCTGATCACAACTCATTAAGGAAAGTGTCTTCAACTGTGGTACACATTTAATTACATCTGAGAGACTGAGTGGTGGCGCACCGTATATATTCAGGTATTCCAATTTGTTCATATCTGAGAGCATGTCCCATATAATTGTTGGACTGTAACGTGTTGTTAAGCTCTTCAGGTTCTTCAGTAAGGTGGAATAGTTTTGCCATTTTAATTCTTAGGGTTAGGGTTAGTTAGGTGGTGTCATTTCGATGATTTTGTAAAAAAAAAAGAAGTCTAAGTATTTCAAGCTCATCTAGTCCTTCCAAATAGTTGTTGTTCCTTACATTCCAGGCAGCCAAGTAACAGACTTCCATATCCAAGTGATTGAGTGATTTCAGACCAATGAATTGCCCTTCGCTGAGTTGGTAGACAATATTCCTTTTTAAATCCAATAATTCTAGTTTCTGTAGGCCAGTCTTGAATGTGTCGCCAGATGTGGTAATTGAATTGTATTTCAGAGTTAGAAACTTTAACTAAAGATGTTGAAAAACACACAGTTTGACTTCAGTGATGCGCTTGTTATCTAGATGAAGGTGTGTGAGTCTGGTTAAATTTAAGAAGTCTGAGCAGCTTAAATCATGAATATAATTCAAACTCAGATTTAGGATTTGAAGCATGCTGAGATTCTTAACATCGCCTGGCACTTTGGAAATATGGTTACTGATAAGGTTCAGGTGACTTAGTTGTTTCATTTGTTTTATTGACAGTTCAGTCAGGTCATTATGGAAGGAATTGTAACATTGAATCCTACCTGAACTCCTAAACATCAGTGACAACCATCCTTCCAGTGTTTTACTCAGACAGGAATGAAGTCCATTTGACCACAGCTCAGCTACACCTCATAAATATCATGGGGTGACAATTAGTGAAAGAGGAAGCACCCTAAAATGCAAAAAAATACTTCAGAAAACAAAGGCGAGCTGAGTGCTTCTGAGAGTTCACAGGGCCACAAACATACAGAAATGCTTCACTTTAGAGGAACTGGGACAGAAATTTCAATCAGTGTGAACAAGATTATAAGGTCAGACAGGAATGAAGTCCATTTGACCACAGCTCAGCTACACCCCAGACATAACATAGTGAAAGAGGAAGCACTCTAAAAATGCAGAAATACTTTAAATAACAAAAGGCAAGATAAGATAAGTGCTTCTGAGCGTTCACACAGTGTCAATACGTGCGAACAACACATTTACAAGGTCAGACAGCAATGATGTCCATTTGACCACAGCCAGGCGTCATAACATTAAAATCCAATTACTGAATGTCAGTCTCCAGGTCCTCAGAATACCACGATTCCCGATGACCCCTGACCACAGCTCAACTGACACCTCAGAAATAACATGGGGTGACAAGTGGAGTGAAGTGAAAGAGGAAGCACCCTAAAAATGTAGAAATGCTTCACTGTAGTGAAATTAGGACTAATAGTTACAGTTGCTGTATCCCCTCACACTGTATATATGTTCCCCCTTTTCAACAGTTTTTATTTTATTTTTGACACTTCTTTGGCAATGCAAATGTACTGTATCTTTTCTCATACCAATAAAGCTCCTTTGAATTGAATTGAACTGACTGACCGACGAGACAGAAACATATGAAGGAAAATAAAGTCGGTACAATAATTAGTTTTACGACATTACAAGCAGGAGTCGTGTAGAGAGAGACTGACTGGCCCAATTATAACTGACCCTATCCCTAAAGGCCTGTCCATACTGTCTCCGACCACTAAACCTTTCATCAGAAAGTTCGACTACAAAATGAAATCACTCGCAACTTCTGAAAAGCATTACCCCAAATTAGAGTTCGGAAAGTCGGAAATCTCAGACGTGAAATGAAGTGGTCGGAGACAGTATGGACAGCCCTTTACCTTAACCCTAACCTCACACTAACCTAACAGTGTGGTTATTGGGATGTCAGAATTATGAGTGGATCCCAGTGGTTAAAGAACACTTGATGGTTTTGTAGCTGCAGTTGGCTACAAATGTTGGGTTTTTCTTTGTATCGTCATCATGCCGCTGTCTTCCATTGACAATGAATGGCAGCCTCCAGCTTGGCTCAGCTTCCATTGAAAATGACTGTTAGCCTGTTAGCTTTGAAGCTGCCAGTGTGAACACAGCTCAGGTCAGACAGAGAGTCTGGTAAGTGAAGTGAAAGGAATCTAAATCCCTGTTCAGGGTTCAATTATTTTTTCAAGAAGGGGAAGAGAGAGAGAGAGAGAGAGAGAGAGAGAGAGAGAGAGAGAGAGAGAGAGAGAGAGAGAGAGAGAGAAGCAAGGTGAGGAGGAAGGAAGACTAAGAGAGGGGGATGAGAAAAGGAGTGAGAGATTTGCAGGATGAAAAAGGCCGGCAAAGAAACTCCAAGAGAAGATGGATGGATACGAAAATGATTAGAGAGAGGGAGAGAGATAACAGACAGACACACAGGCAGGCAGACAGATGGACAGAAAGGCAGAGAGAGAGAGAGAGAGCGAGAGAGAGAGAGAGAGAGAGAGAGAGAGAGAGAGAGAGAGAGAGAGAGAGAGAGCGCAATCACACAGAACAACACTGACACAATCATGATTACAACACGCACGCACGCACGCACGCACGCACACACGCACACACACACACACACACACACACACACACACACACACACACACACACACACACACACACACACAGACCCCTATGGTTTGTGTAGCATCATTAACATCACATTACAGAAACACATGGTCGACCTGAAAGGCAGGAGTCTTCTCTGCATGGAATCAAAGCGTATCTTGTAGTGCTAATCTTTTCATTGCGTCAATGTGCTCTCACTTACAGTGGCTGACTGTGTCATGCAACAAACAAAAAGAAAAGCAAAAATAACACATCAACGATGAAAGTTATGCTAATGAGTTTTTCTGAAGTATACATTTCAATTAGTTTCTGGACCCATTTATCATCCAAATAAATGCAATGTGTTGTCAGCTAAATCCACTCACCCCATAAAACCTTAAGCAGTTTATCTCCTGATGTGTTGTTCATATCCATTTAACAGCAGCATAAACTCTGAATCTCTATCCTTTGGTGTGTTTAGTCATATAGAAAGAGAACCGAGTGAATTGAATTGAATGAAACAAGATGCAATGCATACATGAAGGAACAGTTTTTATTGGAAGCCACCATCATATTCTTGGAAATAGAATTTGGACTTAGTGAACTGTACATAAAAAGAAAAATATTTATTCTTTTTTTTCTTTTCTTTTTTTTTTACCAAATATCAGAAAGAAAATGTCATACTGAGACACCATCTTTTTGTGTACTACTGTAACTGTAGTTTTCTTATTTAAACACAGGTCTGTAATTAACATAATACATCCCTCCACTGAATGTATTTGGATACGTTAAAATAAATGGGTGTTTAGTGTAAAAGTGTTTCCTCAGGTGTAAATCCAATTACAGTCTTTTTTTCCCCTTCTCTCACTAATGGCCACATCATTTTAAAACTCGATGCTGCTTGAGAAATGAACAGGATATGCCAGAGATAATTAACAGTCATTGTTGAGAAGCAAACCCTGACAGGATGATTACAGACATTAGAGGGAAGGGTCTTCATCACCCTGAAGGAGTTTATTTCTCAACAATAACTATTTCATCAACATTCATTATCCTGCTTATTAAACAATTATACTTAATAATTAAATTAACTAGAAGCAGTGCTCTTCTTTGCACAGGTCTCCCTCCACCAGGTTAGGTGCAGTAGGCCTAGGTTATTGTGGGTTTATACATGGGTTTAATTTGTAGTCCTACACCGGCCATGTTGAGGACCAACACAGCCTACACAGGTGTTCTGATTGGTGTAGAGTTTAGTTCTATGCCAATCAGACACATTGAAACACCTGTGTTGGTCCTGTGTAGGACTACAAAATGATCATCATGACTTTAGAGATAATGTGTACACATTTGCATGTTTCTTTTGTTTATTTTTAATACAATCTGAAGGAGCTATATCAAAGAAATTGTTTTACATAAGTCGGCCTCCTCGTGGCGCTATAAAAGGCAGATCTCAAAATCTTTTGGAGTACACACAGTGTGTGTGTGTGTGTGTGTGTGTGTGTGTGTGTGTGTGTGTGTGTGTGTGTGTGTGTGTGTGTCAGCCACTAATAAAGTACTAACTCTTTAGATAGCAGCAGATATGCAGGCCTGCTACTATGAACCCTCCCCAAATCTCACTTATCTCTATATAGTTTAGGAGTCTATTAAACGATTGTGTTATCTTACAGATAGCAAAGAGGGAGTGGTGTTGAACACAGATAAATCCATTGCTTTCCTCTTCTTATGACTCAGTATCAAACAGTGTGCCAGGGTTATGTGAGGCAACATTCAGCTATAGAGCCTTTATTCACATGGCATCTGTATACAGCTGTACAGCTGTAGACGTCAGTGATTGGTCAATGGGTTCACTCAAATGCACTTACATGAAGACGGAAGGAAAGCTTGCACAATAACACAACTAAAGGAATGTCCACAGAGATTTGGCGGTTGCAAAAATGTTGTACAACATCCTCAGTCTGCTATCCTGCATGCAGTGCCGTGCCCACATGCATGTACACCAACCATCACCACACTCACATTCTTTCCATTTACCTCTCCTTCCATTTGTCTCTCTACCTCGCTTGTTCTGCTCTGTCTATTCTGTGCTGACCTCCCACCGTCTCCATTTCTCTTCATCTCTCTCTCTCTCTCTCTCTCTCTCTCTCTCTCTCTCTCTCTCCACCTCAGTGACCATCAGTGTCTGTGTTGTTTACCTCCATAAAAGATTAACGATTATTAATGAAAGCGCCACTGAAAGTGGTTGATATTTTTCATGTCTGACTCGGGCCGTTTAATCTACATGAAAGATGAATCCGTGGAGAGGTCGATGTTAGTTGTGTTTCTTGACCTGAATAAGTGACTTGCCATCAAACGGTGCAGGTTGGCTTGTAATGGAATACTGGCAATGTGGTTGTGTATTTATGAAGCAAACCAAACCTGGAACTGTGAGCTGTTACCTTAGCTGAAGAGAATAGTTCTGATCACGTACACTTGAAACATTAGGGCTTCTATGTGTCAATCATAATGAATGAAGTAAAATTAATTAATCTGCCTCCAGTACAATGTTGCATGGATGCACTCGGTACTGTTCGACAATGGTGTGAAAACGGCAGGGAACAACAGTCACAAAATCTGATTCATAGATACGAATATTTATGATTTCTCACACACATTCACAGCTACAGTATACTATCGGTAAGCTGACACAAATCTTATATACCAGTCATACATTTAGACTCAAATACCAACAATTGCATAGGAGATAAAATAATGGATAAGTTACGAATCATATGACTAACAGCATGGTAAAATGTGAACATTAGTGAACACCTGGACCCCCTTCAGTTTACTTACCAGGCTGACATTGGGATTGATGATGCCATCACCTACATGCTCCACAAGGCCTTCACCCTTCTGGAAGATCTGGTCTGCACGGTCCAGCCGTTTCTGCCGTTATCATCCCATCCGATGGGCGCTTACTTCTTATCAGCCCACAGTAATGGGCCAGGATGGCCATGCTCTGACTGAGATGGCAGAGTCTTGGGCTTCCCACACAGTCAGGCACTAAGTTGAGTGAGAGTTGTGTGGCGGAGGCAGGGGGCAGAGACAGCACAATGCATTGCGGATGGAAGTCACATGGTTTGAAGTCTAGTGAGAGTCCTGTGGTTGCACAGAGCACCATCCAACAAGCACACAACACGCACTAGACTTCAAACCACTAGACTTCCATCCGGAATGCATTGTGCTGTCTCTGCCCCCCGCCTCCCCCACACAACTCTCACACAACTTAGTGCGTTCCAGTGAGAGTGCAGCCTTAGTGTGCATGCGCCGACACATTTTGACTTGAATATGTATCTGCCCTCCACGGGAGACGAACCCGGACCGTGTTGATTGCAGCCACATTACTCAACTCACTGAGCTACCCAGCAGCTGACCAAATCCCCTTTTTTGGGTTTTTATCTTTGACAACGTGTGTCTTATACCTAAACCTAACCCAAACCTCAGTAAAACTATGCCTAAACCTAACCCTAACCTCAGTAAAACTATGCCTAAACCTAACCCAAACCCGAATAGATTTGGGAGCGTGTCGCTGTTTCTACATCTCATCTTTTCTAACCCTCACCCTAACCTTCACCTCCGTGGAGTGAGTCGCTAACCCTCTGGTCGAAAAGATGGGCGTTCGCAAAAGCGAGATTTCCCCATAGATTTAATATTAGATTTTTATTCTCAAAAATGATTATTTGAATATTTGATTATTCTAACCACTAATTGCAGCTATTTCATGAAGGGTTTTACTTGATTATTAGAACTATATAATTTTTAGCTTGATAACTGGTCATTTTAGGTTGTTTTTTAATGTCTGCGGAATCAAGAATTGTTCTCCGCAGAATTCCACAGAATCTGGATTGTTCTCCACGGAATCAAGACTTTTTCTCTGCAGATTCCTGGGGGGACTAACTATGGGCTAATAATTTGTGATAACGGGCAATTGTATACCATGATAACATCTGAAACGGGTGCAAGGTCAGAATCATGTTTTTTTTTTTTTCATTTTTTTTTTTTTTTCATTTTTTACTTCTCCAGTGCTTTCAACACTATTCAGCCTCCTCTGCTTGCACTGATGGGGATGGACAAGGAGCTTGGTGGCATGGATCACAGACTCAGGCAGACCGCAGTATGTGAGGCTGCAGAGCTGTCGGTCTGATGTGCTGGTGAGCAATATGGGTGCCCCTCAGGGCACTGTGCTTTCACCTTTCTTGTTCACGCTCTACACTTCGAATTTCCGCTTCAACTCCAAGACCTGTCATCTGCAGAAGTTCTCAGATAACACCATTGTGGTCATTCAGATCTTGGCACAATGGTGTGAGGGTCTTTGTGCAGTGGAGTGAGGCTAACCACCTCAGGCAAGGAGATGGTGGTGGACCACACATCCAAGAGATTTCCCCCGGTGCCAAGCACCATACATGGGGAGGTGGTGGAGTTTGTGGACAACTACAAATTGCATCTGAACAGCTCACTGGACTGGTCGGACAATGTGGAGGCAATTCACAGTAAGGGAAAGAGCAGGCTGTTCTTCTTTTGGCGTGTGCAATAGGATGCTACAGATGTTCTACCAGCTAGTATTCTTTTTTTGGAATAACTTGCTGAGGTGGCAACAGCGGTTGACACGTTTAACCTAAACAGACTGGTGAGGAAGGCGGGCTGTAGGAAGTAGCCAGGGTGCGATCTTGAAGAACTCCTCCCACCCCCTCCACCTTGAGATCTTCAGTTACTCGAGTAAGAAAGGAAACGACCGATTCGCCTACCCAGGAAGGAGATGCGAGAGACTGGGAAAGTATTTTGTACCGGCTGCTCTCAAGCTATACAATGAGACACACAATAATCGCTTGACAAGGACTACCTTCCTAACCTAGGATGACTGTAGCCTTATTTAACTGGAACTATAGTTGCACTGACTCTGACCTCTAAGGACCTTTCCAGGAAGGGTGCTCATGTGCGTCTTGCTGTGTCACCCTTTCTTGTTTTCTTTTAGTTTTTCTTGCACTGACCAATGGACACCTTTTTGGTATCTGGCTCTGGTGAAATTTGTAAAGGCAAATATTAATTCACTAAAATTACATAAATAGACATGGAAGTCTGACATTTGGCATGGAGTATCCCGACACATATGGGTAATATCCTGTCCGCTTGACAAATAACAAGGATGATTAATTTCCAGCACTTTATGGTGAATATCACAGCCTCATTTGTCTATAGAAAACTTCCCATGACCCTAAGCTTCAAATTGAGCAGAAGATGACCTCACACACACACACACACACACACACACGCACACGCACACGCACACGCACACACACACACACACACACACACACACACACACACACACACACACACACAGGGTATAGCTTAATGAAATGAACTGCTCAATTGGACCTCTCCACCGCAAACATTTTTCCAAATACAAATAATTACGATTCCATACATTTTGGCCCTCCTGCGGTGTCTCTCTCTCAGTTTCCCTACAGTCTGTCTCAACATAATAAACAATCCCACAGGCAGTCACCTGTCAGATCTAGTTTTAAATACTAATACGTGATGTTATTGACCGATGCTCTTAGACCTTTACTGTATGTTTGTCTTTTCGCATTCTCAGCCTGGTGAATGCTTGTGTTTGAGGTAGTAAATCTGAGCGTTTTGCTTTCACTGGCACTGTGTTTGTGTACAAACGACTCACTGAGAAGAATATAGAGGGGGAAAAAATGACATGTGTGACCCTGTTGCATGCATGGGCTGATTGACAGCCAGTGGGAGGCAGAGTGGTATTTTTGGTTAAAGCTAGAAGGATTCCAGGGCTCTGCCAGAGGCGCTGCAGGCTTTTGGAAAACACAACCGTGACTTGTGTGTTTGACTTGATCCTGATTGCCAGGAATGAAGTTTGAAGAGGGAAGATGTAGTTTGTGTCATTTATCCGTCCTATACTTATTATAATATATAATATTTTGCAGCTATAACTGCAAAGTGCAAAACACGTTTTCTGTTCCCCCAAAAGGAGTGGCAATTTCTCCCTTTCTGTCATAGGCCTACTTTGGAATTCTGGGAAAATGATTTACATTTTTGGAAAGGACTCCTCCCTAATAGGCTATTTGTGTATTTTTGTTTACATTGAGTTAGGAAGTGTAATTCTGTCTCTACCGTTCCCTCATCACAATGACAGTAGAGATGGGATTTATGGTTCTTTGAAATGAGCCGGATCTCTGGGATCCGTTCCTTTCAAAGAGCCGTTCAAAAGATACAGTTACTACTGTAGTTACTTTATAGATCTTGATTATGATTGCAAATCACTTTAACCCTAAATACATTTGGCATACCGGTATACATTTCCGCATTGCGACGCATTGTGAGCTTGTAGATCAGCTATTTTCAAATGTTTTTTCTACATTTTATTCATTGGAAGACCTGTGAAATGGGACACTTTGCATAATGAGTAGTCTACTTTGGTACTTTAAATATTAAGTAGCCTACATTCTGATACCAACACTTTTGTACTCTTTCTGAAGTACATTTTAATTCCAAACTTCTACTTGTGGCACAGTAGTTCTATGTTGCAGTACTACTTAAGTAAAGATTTTATGTACTTTCCCCACCACTGTTCATTAGTAAGGAACGGCTCCCTACTGCGAACCGGATCCCATCGTTCATTTCAAAGAGCCGTTCCAAAGACTCGTTCACGAACGTCCCATCTCTAAATGACAGCACAGCCTCTCCTCTCTGGGTAGCCAGGTCTGTCTGTGTTTGCCCTTCTCTATTAGCCTGGGCTGGCTTCCAATTTCGGGCTTTTGATCCGGTCGGGAGCGGAAGGGCTCCTACGTTTTTCTGTAGTCCAAAACGGACTACACTTTGGCCGGAAACAACAACCGGAAACAGTTTTAACCCATACTTGCGCATGCGCTAACTACTTGCGCATGCGCTAACTGGGTTGAAACTGTTTCCGGTCGTTGTTTCCGGCCAAAGTGTAGTCCGTTTTGGACTACAGAAAAACGTAGGAGCCCTTCCGCTCCCGACCGGATCAAACGGCCCGTTTAGTAAACGAAGACCAAAGCCTGGTGATGCGAGGTTACTTCTCCATTGCTAAACCATGATCACTCAGGCCCCGTACATACGGCAACGCTCTGTAGAGAAAACGGCGAGTTCCCGGGATATTGCCGTTGTGTTTTGCCTTTTATCAAGCGTTCATATGCAGCCGAAATGATGTAGTGTCCATGTCACCGTGTGAGCAACAGAAACGCAAGAAGCATGCTAGTCTTTTTCTGGCCGAGTGGTTAACGATTTGGTTTTACAATCCGAGTGCCCCGGGTTCGCGTCCCGCTCTGTCACTTCTCTTCGTCACCGCGGACAACCTTTTTTTTCCGGCGATAATGTTATTATTATTACATTATTCACATAACATCGGTAACGGCGCTGAGTCGGCTCATCGCCTCCGTCATGGATAATAATGTAATAATAACTTAATTGCCGAAAAAAAGGTTGTCCGTGGTGACGGAAAGAAGTGACCGAGAGGGACGCGAACCCGGGGCACTTGGATCGTGAAATCAAATCGTTAACCACTCAGCCAACAAGTCACAATGCTAAGTGGTGCAATCAGTATGTATTAGTAGGAGAGAAAAAAGACTAGCATGCTTCTTGCGTTTCTGTTGCTCACACGGTGACGCGAGGGGATAGAGGAGTCAGCTTTTCCACCCTGCTCTGCGTTTCAAGATCGTTCCGTTTTTTAACCCCCGAAAATGCCGTCTGAACAGAAGGCCCATCTGACTTTCCAACGCGGAATTCTCGTTGCTAAAACGCAGTGTGAATGGCGCCTCAGTCTGTAGATGTCTTATTCAGGTTTTTATCAGTTACTGTGCTCAGGTAATCTGCCACAGTTTAGGGCCAAATATGTTTCTAGTTTGTGTTGTGCCGATTGACATGCTGTGGAGGTTTTGACAGGAAGTGATATGTCATTGGGGAGACGTAGTGTGGCTGAGGTGTGCTGGAATGATTTAATACTGGTATAAGTAAAAGGGACACACACACACACACACACACACACACACACACACACACACACACGCACACACACACACACACACACACACACACCATGTGTGTAGGCCTATGCTTGAGGTTTTATGGCTGGATGAATCCCTCAGTTCAATTCTCTGCCAGACAGAAAATCCTTAAGGAAAACCACGTTCTCTATGTCCAACATGACACAACATGTCAAATATACGTATGAATGCACAAGAAGTAGGCGTGTGAAATGGAAAAGTGCAAAAACACTGCACACATCCATGCTAACAGCTGTCAGCTCTCATTTATCCAGCTCACTGTTTAGCCTTATGCATGTGGCGTGCGTGTGTGCGTGCGTGCGCGCGTGTGTGTGTGTGTGCATGCGTGCGTGTGTGTGTGTGTGTGTGTGTGTGTGTGTGTGAAGAAAATTGCTATAGTGGGCAGGGAGGGTTTGATTCCATGTTTTGCTTTCTGTTTTGCTTCGCTCAGGACTGTATCTCTCCATTATCCTCCTGGGTTTCATTTAATTAGCATATTGGCCGATTCACTAGTATGCCAGTCCCAACTTTTTTTTTTTTTTTGTCAGGCTTAATGTGGCGTGGTGCGCTGCAAAGCCTTCCAAGCACAGTTGATCTAAACCACTGTTTAATATGATGAGAAATAGAAATAGAAATATGGACCATACTATGGCAATACTTAACAACAGAGGAGAACTGTATCTTCAACCACAGAGCCTCTGTGTGGCTTGCCACAGGGCTGCGTCTCCTGAACAGTTAGACTGCTGAACAAGAGCTAAGTCCGGTAGACACTGCACAGACTGAAATGTGTTTGAATGGGGCTCCATTTTATATTTATACACGTACATTCATAATATGCTATTTAGTCACATTAATTGTAACAGATTAGTCATGTCATGCCTTCCCTCTCTCTATCCTTTAACTGCAATGATGAGCTTGTTTCCTGAACTCAGTTACACCCCCAAACAACGTAATTTTGAACATTCAGTGTATTGTCTGTGGTCTGTGGTTTTCTGTATAATTAGGCTCAGAAAATGTAAACTAGTAAGACGCCCTAAGGGCGAGAAGCGACCAAGGTCGCGCTAAGGGAAAACAAACATAACTGGTTGGTTGTTTAAGTTGGCCAAAAGGGGGCCAAAATGGGTCCATATTTTTCCAAATATGGAGATGACTGATCTCTGACATCATAGATGTCTGACGTCATATATCACATGAGACTGACACAATATGTCCATATATGGGCATTCCCAGACATGGGCTTGATATTGATGACCATATATGGACGGAAAAGTGTGACATGAGGCGTGACTGACTGACTGACTGACTGACTGACTGACTGACTGACTGACTGACTGACTGACTGACTGACTGACTGACTGACTGACTGACTGACTGACTCACTCACTCACTCACTCACTCACTCACTGTCATGAGGCAGAGGTTTTGATACTAACTTCTCCCTATGGTCGTAACGATTGGCCTCCTGTCTTTGATGTCACAGTCCCTTAATCCCGTCCTCTCTCCTCCTAGCCCCTCCCCTCTCCTCTCTTTCTCCCCAGAGGGCAGAGGAGAGGCGGTGATTGACAGGCAAAATCCCTCAACAGCGACACCCGCAGACAAAAAGTATATATATATAAAAAATAAATACAATTTTAAATGCCATCGCTCACTGGAGTGGACTTTACTTTTTAAAATTATTTGAAGGACCATGACACGTTGCAAGCCGCGGCAGAACCCTCTGAACAGAGGTAGCGCCGAAGAAATAAGCCATTTATTTACAAACATGTTTTAAAAAAACAAAGCCCACATGATAACAACACGTAATGGAGTGCTCGATACAGCGTACATATTCATCCTGCAGAGGTCGGCGATCTTACTTTGGCGAGGCGGAGGGGAGATCAATTCCATTCGTTTACGTGCGGCGAAGCAGGGAAAGGAGCGATAGAGAAGCGGCGCCCGAACGTGATTGAAACCGCGATCCACGAACAGAGACAAAGACCAGCCATCTTGTTTGTCCTTCTTGTCGAGTTTCAACACTGTGGAGAGTATGAGGCTACTCCTGGACACCCATCCATCCAGAATGTGAGTCAACGGCGCGGCCTGCTGGATATTACGAGTATCACACCCAGCCCCAGAAAATGAGTGTGAGAGGATATTAACCGTTTCAGATAGCTCCAAAAAGACAGAGAGAAGAATGGCCGATGTTTTTTTTTTGGATTATTATCATTTATATCAAAAGTCCGGGAATAGACGTGTGGCTGATTGGACCCAGTAGGAAGTCCGAGGGAGTACGACCAGGCTTAGAAGGTGTTAAGACTTTAATGGTTAGTGAAAACAGCATGTCATGAGACCTAGTCATAAGTCCTGGTTAACTTTACTTGTTCAACATGTGTCCCAGATATGAGGCGTAGTAGACAGTGACGCTGTCACCACACCTGCTGATGGAGCCAGCACATGCTCAGCTGGTGCCTCATTAAACAGTGTTGAAAAGTTCTCATGTGTTCTGCAAAAAAAAAAAAAAAACATCTAATGCATCTCAACTGTGTGAACAGTAATCATTAAGTGTTAAAGGTTAGAATCCCCCCCCCCCCCCCCCCCTCCCCAGCAAGAGTTTGAAACTCGTGGGGAGTTGGCAGTTGGCAGTGTCCTGATCTGTCACCATATTAACACACTTAACTCTGCCTTTATTTGGACAGCTACCTGTCATGATAGATTAGCTAGATTATAACTATCAGTGGTGGAAAGGTCGAGCGTCGGCCGGGAGACAGTGAGAAGCAGACGTGACTGTCTCTTGTTAACTGGAGTTGAAGTCTTTTTTTAAGAGTGTCTTGTTTCAGGGAGAGGAGAGGAGAGGAATAGAAGGCTTCACATCAGCTTGTAAAGGCTATAGAGCAGGGGTGTCCAAAATCAAAGCCAAAATGCGGCCTGAGGACACATTTTATACGGCCCTCGGCTTCGTTCCTAAATTGTATTAAAAACGTCCCACCATCACCGTCAAACAAGAATATTTTCCCCAGTGTTTTATTTGTCAGGATTGTTCCCTGTTGTCTCATTCTGAAGGGGTCAAAGAAAGTCTATTTTATTGTATTGTTTGCCTTGCACATCTGGTGTGTATGTGAAATAAGGCGTTATGTATTATGTGAAAGGAGTTATTTGTGTTTTGTTCAGAGCAGACACCTGACAAAAGTCCATTGATATTAAATATCGATGATGATAGTTAAAGGAGCTATAGTCAACTTTTTCTTGAAAAACGGATAGTAAAATAAAAATAATGTTTCGAAAATATTTTATAAAAAAATAAGCTTCATATTCAAAAATTACCACAAAAAACATAAAATAATGATAAAATAATCATTTTGGCCATTGTCAGACCGACACTTTGTTTACCTTCTAGTCTATAGACTAGGATGTAAACAAAGTGTCGGCCCTACAATGAAAAAGTTGACTATAGCTCCTTTAAATAAAATTGTTTAAATGCTAGGCATATTCATGTGACTTTGTTATGGTCCGACCGAAAGTATATTATGTCAGGGGATAGTTGGCCCTTGGGTGTTTTAATATTTCAAGCGGGAAGTTTATTTCATTCTGGTTTCACCTCCAGGGATGAGGGTGAGGAGCCACACTGGTGCCCGGTTGATGTTGGACAGTGTATTCATCAGAATATCTACATTAGCTCTGGTTGTTGTTGAACAACGTAAAATAACGTACAATATATTGTATTAATACATAATACAGTCCCAGCTAGGCTAATTTCAAAAGACTCAGAAACTATACTATTCACATGACTATATTGCCGCCGATTAATAATACATTTTATATCTTGGGGCCATCCATCCATCCATCTATCATTGCTACAACCACTGTGTACTTGATCTGTGGGAGAACAAGACTGCCAATAAAGTATGGGTTCCTACTTCCACTCTTGTAAACTGTTGGCAGATTCTTCCAATTCAACGACCACCAATGATAAATCATACTTCATTTACAGTGGGGAACAAACATGATGAACCAGCAGCATTGTGGATTAGATTCTCCACAGACCTTTTAATTGTGGGCTCGCCTAAAGGCGAGCACACGTATGTTATCTTCATTATTTATTTATTTCTATACTAGTCAGTATCCTAAAACTTTGGCGCGCTTCATCTCTTAAACGCTTACACCTTTCAACACCATTCAAATTTTTATGTGTTCAGCTTACTGAGGACAAGTGTGCGTGTATTTTTCTTTTTGAAATGTTTTGTAGTATAAATATAAAAAAATAAAAATGTTTAACTTTAAGCACCCAATGCATTTCCAATGGGTTTAGTAGAGTGGAGAGAAGGATAATAGACCCATGTTTATGTTAAGGCGCTGTGGCTGCAGTGTTCACACTTCAGATATGCTATCTATATCATTGCGTTCACACAGGTCTGCTCTCTGATTTGATCCAAATGTCTAAGCTGTGTGATGTATAAAACTATAGTTATAGTTAAAACTATAAATAAATGTCCCTCTCCACTCTACTGATTACACAGCTGTGATCAAGAATCAAGTCCGGGCGATGGGATGTAAATCCCATAGCCATATATCCTAGAGCCCGCAGGGACAGTCAGCCATATTAGTGGTTGTTGTTGGTTGTCAGGGAGATATCAAAACCAATGCATTTCCAAGTCAGATCCACAAACACAATAAAAGCCATGCTCCACTCCTCAGTCTGGAGTGGCCACATAGAAGAACGCCTAGACATAGTGGAGGACAGATGTGATCTGGGATTGTTAGCCTACAGTATATGCACTCAATATACTCCACTACAGTTGGAGTCCATTTGACAGTTGCTGGTTCCCAAACACAGAATCAAAAATGTAGATCTAGAACACATAGAATATGTACAGTACAGTAAGGTTCAGTAGAGTACAGTAAAAGTACAGTAAGGTTCAGTAGAGTACAGTAAAGTACAGTAAGGTACAGAAAGGTACAGTACAGAAAGGTACAGTAGAGTACAGTACAGTAAGGTACAGTAAAGTACAATACAGTACAGTAAGGTACAGTAGAGTACAGTAAAGTACAGTAGAGTACAGTAAGGTACAGTAGAGTACAGTAAAGTACAGTATAGTAAGGTACAGTAGAGTACAGTACAGTAAGGTACAGTACGGCACAGTAGAGTACAGTACAGTATAGTACAGTAAGGTACAGTAGAGTACAGTAAAGTACAGTACAGTAAGGTACAGTACAGTAAGGTACAGTAGAGTACAGTAAAGTACAGTAAGGTACAGTACAGTAGAGTAGAGTAAAGTACAGTACAGTAAGGTACAGTAAGTTACAGTAGAGTACAGTAAAGTACAGTAAGGTACAGCAGAGTACAGTAAAGTACAGTACTGTAAGGTACAGTACAGTACAGTAGTGTACAGTAAAGTACAGTAAAGTACAGTAACGTACAGCACAGTACGGTACAGCAAGATACAGTAGTGTACAGTAAAGTACAGTACAGTAAAGTACAATACAGTACAGTACAGTAAGGTACAGTAGAGTACAGTAAAGTACAGTAGAGTACAGTAAGGTACAGTAGAGTACAGTAAAGTACAGTATAGTAAGGTACAGTAGAGTACAGTACAGTAAGTTATAGTACGGCATAGTAGAGTACAGTACAGTATAGTACAGTAAGGTACAGTAGAGTACAGTAAGGTACAGTACAGTAAGGTACAGTACAGTAAGGTACAGTACAGTACAGTAAGGTACAGTAGAGTACAGTAAAGTACAGTACAGTAAGGTACAGTAGAGTACAGTAAAGTACAGTAAGTTACAGTAGAGTACAGTAAAGTACAGTAAGTTACAGTACAGTACAGTACAGTACAGTAAGGTGCAGTACAGTATAGTAAGGTACAGTACAATACTGTAGGGTACTGTACCTTACAGTACCTTAAAGTATCCTATTTGTTGGGTTGGAATCGAGCCCACACTGTTTCGAAGGAACAGTATTTCTAGTTGGTGTGTATTATCTGCTGCACCACCACACAATTTGAGGTGCTGCTAAATATCAAAGTCAATCCAATTCCCTGTAAATGTGTTTCATACATCTGTGAAGATGGATCCATATTCATCAGCTTGTTGTTCTGTTTAATTTCTATTTCTCATCATATTAAACAGTGGTTTAGATCAACTGTGCTTGGAGAGCTTTGCAACGCACCACGCCACATTAGGCCCAACACAAAAAAAGTAGTTGCGACTGGCATGCTTACGAAGCAGGCAATATGCTAATTAAATTAATCCCAGGATAACGCAGAGAGATGGAGAGACACATTCCTGAGCAAAGCAAAACAGAAAGCAAAACGTGGAATGAGACTCTCCCTGCCCACTGTAGCACCTTTCTTTACACACACATGCACACATGCACGCACGCACTCACACACGCATGAGGCTAAACAGTGTGCTGGATAAATGAGAGCGGACAGCTTTTAGCATGGATGTGTGCACTGCAGTGTTTTTGCACTTTAATATTTCACACGTCTACTTGTGCATTCATAAGTATTTGACATGTTGTGTCATGTTGGACATAGCGGAAGTGGTTTTCCTTAAAGATGTTTTGTCTGGCAGAGAATTGAACTTAATTTATAGCATGATGTATTTCTTACCTATTTGAGAGAAAGTTCTGTCACTCTCAGTGAGACAAAGGCTGCCGTGCGTCGCACATTTGCCAGATTGACAGTTCGATGACGAATGAGAACACATCGTGGGTTGCTGATCCGGTCTAGACCGGATCCAGCAGGCATTTGCGTGAGCGGCCGGGATTTCCGGGAGGTTCAGTGCCTGTCGCGGTTGTCCGGGAGGAGACGCTAATTTCCAGGAGACTCCTGCAACATCCGGGAGACTTGGGATGTCTGCCTTGGTGGAGCTGACTACCATCACCATATGTAAAAGTCCATATATGCCTTTTATGCCCATATATGGAGTTCCCTGATGTCATAAACATACATCACTGGCCAGATGGCCAAGACATCAACAATGCCATGGTTACATATTGAATGTCATCAGTATGACGTGTTTTGATGTTCCTACACATAAATGGACACAGGCAAACATATAGTCAAAACGGCTCTTATGACAACAGGTATAATGGGCTTTGCGATGCGCAATTTCCTGGAACCGGCACGATGTCTGTCATAAAATGGCTTCATATGGGAATGCCCATATATGGAGGCCACATCGGCCACATACCACACTAACAGAATCCATACTGTATATGGCCAAGACAGATAGCCATATCTGTGTGGCTGGAGATACCTGATCTCCATGTATGGGCATAAAAGGGTATGATATCAGATGTCATAGACATCATAGGACTTTCACATAACAAATGAGTAATGTTTGGGCTCTCACAGCATATCTCCATATACAGTACATGGATGGGTACCAGGGGTCTCCATATACTGTATGGGTAACTGGTCCGATATACATCACTGGCCAGATGGCCAAGACATGGCGCAAACTCGTCCTTTAGGGCAAGGTCGTGTGTCGCCCTGAGGCATTCCCACTGCCTCAGTCTGATGGCCTCAAACAACTAGTATCTCCCCGGTCCAGGGAGATATCCCTTTGGTCTGGTGGTTAAGATGTTAGACTTCCACGTGGGAGACTCGGGTACGGATCCCGGGCGTTGCACGACATCGCCACATGACATCATGGAGATAAGAGACGGGATCGAACCAATTGATGGGTGGTGAAAGAGTCAGTGGTTCAGTTGCTGAAAAGATCTGCTTTGATTTCTGTCATGAATGCAACACACAATAAATAATTCAAAACTGACCTTTGATTGAAAATAATGAAGAGCAATCCAAGTTTGTCATTTTGGGGGTGAAGTACTCCTTTAACTCTGACATTTTATTATTTCTGCAAGGCCAAGCAGAGTTTGTTTTTACCTACCGGTCTGTCTGTCTGTCTGTCTGTCTGTCTGTCTGTCTGTCTGTCTGTCTGTCTGTCTGTCTGTCTGTCTGTCTGTATGTCTGTCTGTGTTGCTAATCTCACAAACTGCTGGTCTGATGGGCATCAAACAGTGCATGCACACGTACAGTAGGACAAGGAATAGGCACAATCATAAATGGGCCTTATGATACCAGACCATTTATTGTTGTGGCCTGTACGTTTTGAACTATATGTTCTACAATAAAAAATATTCATTGGATCCACATATGATACAGTATGCATGCATGCCTGCAAGCTTGCGTGTGTGCATGCATGTGTGCGTGCATGAGCATGTTTTTGTCTGAACGATTAGACTATTAATGATGTTTTCATTGCATGAAGCCCCCGTGAGCCTCTGTTGCTAGCAGTCAATCTGTAACCAATCAGTTTATCTCCACTTTCCACATTAGACGTTGGAATTGGTCTCTCTGTGGATTTGGTCTCTCATTTCATCCTCTGTCTGAGCTCCCCAGCAGAGCGTCTCTCTCTTTCATTCTGTCTCTCTCTCTCCCTCGATCCTTCTCCACATCAGTAATAGTCTAATCATTCCCTGACATGAGTGGAATCCCAAACTACCAAAATATGGATGAGATTCTCCCTCTAGATGTTAGTTTGATACGACTGGCTGGGTGTTGATGACACCCTGAGGCTGAATGTCATTTAGCAATTATTACCACCAGGCAGGAAAAAATCTGTTGATTAGAGTGGAATATACAGCCTCAGCAATTAAGAAACAAGCATTTCAGTTTCCTGATCTATTTAAATAATACATCCCCCAGCAAGATGTGTGTCAGATTAGGGTGTGTGTGTGTGTGTGTGCGTGTGTGCGTGCGTGCGTGCGTGCGGGTTTGACTTTAAACTGCTTCGTTGTAACTACCACCGTCAATGTAGTAGTAGCTTGCATACAAGAAGGCAGAAAATCTACCAACATTCGACACTACCTGACTACCTGACGGCTCCTCCCGAGAACAGCTATGGGGAAGAGAGGCAGTAGACCTGGCGGCTTTCCAACAACATGTCCGTCCGCTGTCGGAACGGCAGTGGGTGAACCTCCAGGTCGATGAGAACAAGATCTTCAAGGTGCTGTGTTCTTTTAGCAAACATGTACTCCAATCACGGCATTAGCAGGAGTTAAGAAGACAACGTGGGCTTTGAACTGGCTCATGAACTAGCCCATGTCACACATCATAGCCTCACAAAACATCAAATACAAATATCCCACAAATAATCTTTAAGAACAAAATTGCTGTCGCATTTTAACCCAGAGAGATTAGGGATGGACGCGAGAGGCTCTGTTATCAGTTGACGCACATTCACACTTGCATTCGCTCCTTTGTTGAATCTATAGATTATCAGTGTATGGCTGTAAGAGGAGATGACAGCTGTGGAGTTTCTCCATGTGTCATTGATGTTATCAGTGCTGTTTCTGCTTATCTCTGTTCATGTGTCGTCACGCTGCACCCTCACCATAAATACACAACCCAAGAACAAAGCCGTGTCAAGATAACACCCCATCTTTTCCTCTATAGTCACCAACAGGGAATTCACATGAAATGTATGTGTAATAAAGTACCCTGAGCTCTATTACCACACTTTCAGAGAGTTTTTCTTTCTGCGTCGGCCCGGAGCCCTTGAAAGATGCGCGCCGGTGTCGGTACTCGATCTTTTCGCTCTGCCTTTTCTGCTCTCTTCCGGCGCTTGCGACTGACGTCACAAATATGGCTGAAAACAGCAGACCTACAAGCTCAAAACGCATAGCAAGCGCAACGCTTTGTGGGCTTGTAGATCGGCTGTTTTCGCCACCCAACACAGTCACCGGTGCCCAGTCGTTTTTAGAATACTACAGCTGCATGGATTATTAATTCTTATTGAACACAGGAAAATAACACGTTTCTTTAAGAATATTTATTATTAAAAGAAACTATTTACTATATTAATAATATAGTAATAGTTTATTTTAATATAGTAATAATAATAATATAGTAAATAGTTTCTATATTAATAATTATAGTGAATACCGGTAGTTTCTTTTAATAATAAATATCAGCGGTGAGAGACACCCCGGTGGTCAGCAGCGAGGCCCCCGCCGCTGGTCCCGTGGTCAGCGGCGAGACCTCCGCCGCTGACCACGGTCAGGCGAGGCGAGGTGACCATCGGTTCTCCCGGTGGAGGGTCGACAGATCCCCGCACGGTAGCCGTGAGTCATCCGCCCTGCGGGGGTCTCTCGCCGCCGACCACGAGCCCCCCGCAGCCCGTGGTCAGCGGCGAGACCCCCGCCGCCGACCACGGAGCCGCTGACCCCCGCTCCTCTCACGGACCTCCTCCGCTGGAGGTCCGTGAGAGAGGAGGTCCGTGAGAGGAGCGGGCGTCAGCGGCTCCGTGGTCGGCGGCGAGAGACCCTCGCAGGGCGGCTACTCACGGCCACCGTGCGACCCTCCACCGGGAGACCACCACTCACGGTCAGTCACGGACCTCGCCCCGTGGTCGGCGGTGAGAAACCCCCGCAGGACGGCTGACTCACACTGAGGTCTCTCGCAGACCACCGGTCCTCAGAGGGGTACCTCAGTACTGTTATTTATTATTAAAAGTTACTTGGAATTTTCGGCAATAAGAATTAATGCAATACTGTTATTTATTATTAAAGGCAATAAGAATTAATGCAGTACTGTTATGTATTATTAAAAGTTACTTTGGGGGATGTTGTTAGTCCTTGTTCAATAAAGGTTTGAAGAGGAAAAGCCAATCACAACACCATATTGTGTGCCGTCAGTTGCAACCGCCGGATGTTAATATGGCAGGCGCGCAGATATGGACCCCGCGCAGATATGGACCCGACACCGGTGTCCTGGAGTTGGAAAATAATCCCAGTCCACTTGCGATGATCCACTCCAGATAGCCGCTTACGCGTCGAGCTTTCGCCCAGCCCCTCTCCCATACATTCATTATGGCTTTTTTTTTCGTTTAATTCCTGTTTTTGTTCCAGTTACGTCATCGACGTGTCAGGTGACCTTCCGGGAACACTGGAAATTAATGGTGACTCATAAGCTATTTGCGAACAGCACCATCCAGCGTCAAAATAAGGATAGGTCATCAAAGTCGTCGTTGGCGGCCTGGACCATAGGCAAACTTGATCCAACTGTTTGAATCACATACACACACGCGCGGCGGCGGCACATTAGCAGATGCATTTATAGTATGCAAAGGTAAAGAATAACTAGCAGAGATACCCTGATCCATTCTTTCAGTGTTAATCCATGTGTCTAATCCACCTGCTAATTACCCAGGAAGCTGTAATTCCTGGGTAATTAGCTAAAGGCATTAATCACACATGATCTACTAATCAACACATAATGTGATTAATGGTCAGAGACAGCTGTGGGTCTACTGTCACGCTATGCAGGCAGTTAAACACCTTCACCCTCATTTGTCCTTCTATCTGTCACGTTCACGCAGCAATCCAACGTAACAGTAGCACCAAAATGACGATGATTCCCATGGCATGTTTTCATAAATGATGCATAAATGAGTTGGCTGCAGCCTCAGTTTTTCTTGCGCTAATTGACATTGCTGCTGCATTGTCTATAATAGATCTATAGATAGGAGGCTTTCCAGGCTGTGAAATGATGTGAGAAAAAGAAACGCACGCAGTGTTGCCAGACGTACGATAATTATCGTATTTGTACGATAATTTGACCCTCTGTACGATGTACGATCAATAATTCCAAAAATGCCCAAATGTACGATAATTTCGGCATATCATCAAAAAGTGCGTGAATTCACTATTTTCCCTGGCTGCTGATCTGGGATCTGGTTTGGCTTCTCAAAATAAGCCAGGAAATCAGTCAATCTGACCCTAGATCTGTACTTGGAGGCATTAAAAACACTGGTTGCATCTTTCCAGACCAGTTTCAGGCTTTTATTTGTGTAAGCTCCAAGAAGTTGCCTGCCTCCACACAGCAAATCTGATGCGTTTTTGTCACGCAGGAGTCTAAAACGAGGTCGTTTCTTACACTAAAGATGCATTTTTTGGTGAAATTACGTTTTTACGCGAGTGATTTCTCTTTTTTGGCCGTGTACGATAGTTTCATGTCAAATACGATAATTCTGAGCCTCCGGTACGATAATTCAACATTTCCCATCTGGTAACACTGAACGCACGTAACAATCAGTCTGCAGCCCAGGCTAGTATATTTACGCATGTGTGAACTCTGTCCTCTAAACTTATACCAATCCTAAAACCACTAAGAGCAGTGAGCAGCCATTCTACGGCACTCGGGGAGCAATTAGGGGTTACAAGTGTTGCTCTGGGACACACATCGACACATTGCTGCATGGCCTGGAATCGAACCTGCGACAACCAGGGCTTTCTGGATTCCCAGGCAGGCTCACTAACCACTTGCAGAGAAGCAGTTTATTCATTCAGCACTTTGTTGAGGGCTGCTCCCTCAGGAAGGCAGGACTGCATTTCAAAAGGAAGATATATTGACTTGTTTGGCCACTGATGTAAAGTTTCCCCGATGGCATCACCTCCCCGACGGTGTGCTTACTCACAAACCTTCCTCTGATGGTGACAGGTCAGGTGTATGTGTGGCTGCTGGGATTATCAAACACACATTTTACATCATAAAGACTGTGTGGGGGCTTTGCTTTATTAGGAGCGTTTCCTCCTGGGATTACATGGCTTCTTCTCTAAAGATCCATTACATGTACAGAATAAAATAAATACATATTTTAGTGATGGTAGATGGTCTCCCTCTGGGAGAGGTGAGTGCATTTAAAGGACAACTCTGCACTAAATAATATATAGGCTCATCTTCCTACTTATATTGATCCCAAATGACTGTCCATGGGGTCTATTAGGCAGAAACGACCCTGTCGTCCAGTGTCCCCATGCAGCGCTCATAGCATAGAGTGGAGTCCATAAGCCTATTGCTACTTATCAATGTGTTGCAATTGAAACCAATCCAACCGGGAGGGACAAGTCAACATTTTGGCCTCGACCCGGCTCTGTTCTCATTCCGGGGCTCTGGTCTTTGGTTGCGGGTGGACCCTACTACCCTCCAGTCCAAAATGAGAAGGATGCAGTTTTGTTGAGAAACTCTTGTTCAGTGGGTTGAAAAATGTTCTTGCGGCTACAGTTTTATTGTGAGAGTGTGTTATTGGACTCATATCAAAGGAGCTTTGGTTCACACATAGACGGGTCAAGAAGTTGCACTGGAGCAGCACTGGATGCTGACTGAAGCTCAACTAAGGACAAATACAAACTCTACTGCCTTCTGAAAACGTACTATATTGATTCACACAAACTTTGGTAAAGTTTTGTATTTGCATTTTGTCTCATGTGGCGTTTCAAAGGAAATGCATACGAACCGGTCAAACCCACTAGTGCCGTTTGTACCCATGCAAGTCTGTGATATAACAAACTATTTGATCCTTTTCTAAATGGTAGGTGGCTCTTCTCAGTGCAGCAAACATTTCACAGGTTTTCAATCCAATCCCACCTCAAAACAAAATGCCAACTTTACCCCAGCATCTATCTCTCTCAATTGTCCCTATCGATTCATCTTCAGGATTGTAATGAGCATCCTCCAGGCTTTGATGTGTTGTCAGGGGTGATTCTGGGTCTATCTCTGGATTAACAATGAAACCCTGGAGGCCAGCTTGGCTCAATCGCTCACAGACAAACTCCCTGTAAGCTCTGGTTTTAGTCCCTGCCACCAACACAAGCACAAAGGAACCGGCCGTCAATACAGCCACACTCTATTTGTCTCCTGTCAGCAGAATATACTTCAGCCATCTCTCTGCCTTGCTATCTCTTCATTTATTTCTGCACGAGGGGAAGGAAATTGATTCGGCAACGGTGCACACGGTGCCAACTTTCTGTCTGACCACAAGCCCTTTCCCTTTGAACTTTCTTCTCATTGTTCTGTTTTCCTGTTGGCTCAGGGTGAAGGCAGGTGATGGGAGACAAAGAGAAGGCAGGCTGTAATATTTATCACGTTACGTCTGTTCAGCTGTTGCAGCACACCTCGGTCACACTACCTCTGTTTTGCTTGTAAATACCAGCCCCCCCCCCCCCCCCCTCCGCTTCACCCCCCTGACGCGATTCGGACTCGCTTTCGGCGTCATCCCTACACACACGCTGGGATGCTTTCGGCGTCTATCTGTGGAAGCGTAGGGAGAGTCTTAGTGCGAATGCGCCGACACATGTTTACTCGAATATGTATCTGCCGTTAGTGGGAACTGAACCCCTTGACAGGGCGTCAGGTATCTGACGCCTTGGGGGTGAGAATGTGTTGTAAATACACACCTAAACCTCTCCCTTCCCTTTGGCTCTCACATTCTGCACCCCTCCCTCTCTCTCTCGCCTTGATTTTCCAACTGTTTCATCTCTCTTATCTCTGCAGTGCCATTCAGGGGTTCATGGTGCGGCAGTGGCTCAGGGGTAGAGTTGCCGTCTGAGAACACGGAGGGTTCCCGATGGGTTCCCAGTTCGACCCCGGGCTCCCCCAGAGTTAGTGTCGAAGAGTCCTTGAGCAAGACTCGGAACCCCTAGTTGCTCCTGGTGAGCAGGTTGGTGCCTTGTATGGCCATCGGTGAATGAATATGTGAGTGAATATAATGCACAATCTCTGTAAAGCACCTTGTCTCACGTTTTACATTTGTTTGTTTAGTTTCCCATAATGCATTTGGTGAACACATCTTGATTGATGTGAGGTCCTGACATGGGTCTACCTGGCTGGGTATTACGCATGCACGCACGCACACACGCACGCACGCACGCACGCACACGCACAGACAAATGATCAATCTCTCTATCAATCTCTCTCTCTCTCTCTCTCTCTCTCTCTCTCTCTCTCTCTCTCTCTCTCTCTCTCTCTCTCTCTCACACACACACACACACACACACACACACACACACACACACACACACATTTCATGAAAACCTTGTATCGCATACTTTGTCTAGCTTAATGTTCAACAACTGTAATTGAATGTTTAGATTAAATGTCTCATGTATTGATGTTATCTTATAAAGGACTCAATAGAAACATCCAGGGATTGTTGTTAATCTTCAGACAAAAACTAACGTCAGCACTTTATCCCTTGAAGTTGGCAAAGTAATAAATCAAGGTAAACTACCAATGTTTTAAACATTAGCAACCATTGATTTAAACATAACCTTTGGAAGACTCAGTAGTGGAACTGTGTCCTGTTGCCATGCAATATCACGGCAGCACTGCTGTCCTTCAGGGCAGATAATTGCGACCGAAGGTCACAGTATACCATGAGAAATGTTGTAGCTTGTCTCTGTCTGTCTGTCTGTCTGTCTGTTCAGTCAGTCCTTCCGTCAGTCCGTACACATTTTTACAGTCGATTGGTTCCCTTGTCACTGTGACATCACTCTGACATCATGTTCTGATGTCACTGTGACCTCACGCTCTGGCTTGATGTCCCTTTCTATGCCCATATATTTTATGCCCATATATAGTCGACAATGTGATGTCAGAACATGCCTATATATGGGCATTCCCAGATCACACTTGCAAATTAATTACATCCTTGTCCGTTTTATGACCATATATGAAGAACCCTGTCCCAGTGTCATCAATATTAAGGGCATATCTGGGAATGTCCATATATGGGCATTCCCAGATCACACTTGCAAATGCATTACGTCCTTGTCCGTTCTATGCCCATATATGGAGATCCCTGTCCCGATGTCATCAATATTAATATATGGGCGTGTTCTGCCAATCTCAACAGGCACTGTTGAGATTTGGTAACTGGTCCGATATACTGTACATCACTGGCCAGAGAGCCAATAATTGGCGTGACCGAGGTCGCATGTCGCCCTGAGGCGTCTTACTAGTTATACAGTACACTCTGTCCATGGCCACCGCTTGTCAATGCTACTTGAAAGAAGAAGTCTAAAACAGGAGAGTGTAGCATCACAAACTGAAAGTAACAATTTAAAGTGTGGCACAGTTCAAGGTTGAAGGAAGCTCAACCAGAGCCTGAATTCAATTATTTGTAGGAGTTCAGTCAGACAAATCAGAAAAATATATATTTGTTGAGCATAATATAAAGAGCATATATCGTCGTTGTCGGGTGGAAACCTTGTATGTCCAAGACCGTTCGTTTTGTATTCATCATTTTGAAAATGGACTAAACTAGTGAAAATAGGAGATCTACATGCACACAACGCCTCGCACTGCGAGGCGTTGTGTGCTTGTAGATCGGCTGTTTTCACTACTTTTGTGAGACAGCCTTGTATGATGAAGCAGGGCTTTACTTGGTGAAAAAACGTACAAACTTGAAACTTGGAGATACGAGGTTTCTGCCCGACAGTGACGATATGGCAGAGCAGCAGCAAGAAGAATGAGCTGTGAGCCGAGAGGTTCAAATAGCATGCATGCAAATGCCAGCCGCATATTGACAAGTCCCGGAAAAGACGCGCTGTGATTGGCTGGCGTCGCTTTGAGTGACAACCGTTTGAGGCTCCTCCCCTACGCAAGGCTTTTGCTCCCCTACAAATACAGGCCGAATGGTCTCCCCCAGCGCTGGCCTCAGTAGCTTAGTGCACTAGTCACTGTACTCCAGTCCCAATCCATGCACCCTGGGTTCGCATCCAGCTTGTGCCACTTTTTCAACGCCACCACGGACAACTTTTTTTATGGTGATAAATTATTATCCATGATGGAGGCGCACCGTCTCAGGCGCCGATGAGCCCCGTGAGTCACCGCCGAGCGACCGCCGAGCGAGAGAGTTGCCGTGACGAATGGTGCGACCAGCGCATGAGCCGACTCAGCGCTGTTACCGTGCCTGTTATGGACAGAAT
>NC_137824.1:43524875-43572375 GCF_963921795.1 Nannobrachium achirus
CGACGGCGGATCACTTCCTCATTTACTCATGGGAGCGGCCAGCAGCAGGAGCAGAACACAGCAGACAGAGGGGGAGGGGGGGAGTTGAACAAATGCTATCGGCCAGAGACTCCCGGTGAGATTTGCCGGGCAGTGTATCCCTGCCCTTCTGGTGCATAGAATGTCCGCGTTCCAACAGACTAACCCAATGGAGGACGTACGGTTATGACGGCAGGAACGTCCACTAGGAGATTTGTATTGCCCAGAGTTGCCGGCTGTTGCCCGCTGTTAAAACGTATGGTCTCGGCGTGGGCCGTTCCATTCCAATTTGTTCGTGCCTACCTGGCCCACCTCTGTGCGGAGTGTCCTGGCTCCACCCGGACAACGTACGGCCCCACCCACCCGGGCCTCACGCTCCGGCGCAAGTGTAAAGTTCGCCCCTAAACTTCATTGAGTTCAATCGAGATTATAATATTGCTAACAGTGAAAGGTGAAATAACGACATCTGCTGGGCCATTAATAGGAACAGCAGGCTGAACAAGAACCTGGAATTTAACTTCAATTCCAGCAAACAGGGTTTGCTCCTTGGTCCAAACGCACCTCGAAAATATGACGAAATATATGGCATTTATTTACCTACGGGAAAAAAAAAACATTGAAATGTGGAGATACAAGGTTTCTGCCCGATTTTCTGCCCAGTCTTCTGCCCAGTCTTCGCCAACAGTCGGCTAATCGCCATGCAGTCAAGCTGTGCGTCAATGGATGTGCGTGCGTGTGTGAGTATCCTACTCGCCCATTCAGTCAACGGCTGTGCCAGTTCCAGTCACACAAAGTGCCTTTCACAGGCCGATGCGCTCAGCATGGAATTATTCTGGAATTATTCTCCCCAAAATTGAAGAGATATGGGCTCATCATAATGGGTGAACATTCTGTGAAAATAGTGAATGCTTGGCAAAAAGGCGACTGAATGTCCCCCTTGGGATAATAAAGGTGTATCTATCGATTACTACAATCTCACGAATTGTGAGCCTGTAGATCGGCTATTTTTTGACAAATAATTTGGCGTTCAGGGGACAAGAGGGGACCAAGTATGTGACAGTCAACTGAATAGATACTGTAGGCCAGGGTTTCACTAGTTAACTTGGGACCTTGCGTCAAGCGATTAACCACATAACTAATGTTCACCACAGCTCCAGAAAACACCCACAAAACTCTGAAAAGTGATGACTCATCACTTTTCATCACTTAAGGAGAGACAGCCGCTGATACGAACGACCTACGGCCTGGTCGCGACCTAGGCCACGACCTGGAGGTCGTAGGTCCCGGTTCTGGAGGTCGTAGTTCGCGGTACATACTTGTTAGGTCGCGGCCGGTCTAGTTTCGCGACCCCCGGCCGTGGTTGCGCCACCTCGGTCGTCCCCGGGCCGTTGTTGCGCGATCGGGCCGTTGTTCAGCGACCTGGGAAGTCCGCGGTCGTATTTAAAAGGTCTTTTTGCAGAATATTCTAGAGCAGCAGCGCTATTCAACCTTTTGAAGCTTGTGATTGGCTGAACCGGAGGTAGGAAGCGCTCCATTGTAGTCACTTGGACCGCGCGAGGTGCACCAAAACCTATCCTTAACCCTAACCCCAACTCTAACTCTAACCCTAACCTTAACCCTAACCCCAACTCTAACCCTAACCCTAACCCTAACCCTAACCCTAACCCTAACCCTAACCCTAACCTGCCGACACTGAGTAGCTAACCTGCCGACGCTGTTGAAAACGAGCGCTCCTTCCCTTAGCAAGCGTAGAGTTTCTAAACTCGCGTCCCTTCCCTTAGCAAGCGTAGAGTTTCGATCGCGGCGCTCCTTCCCTTAGCAAGCGTAGAGTTTCTAAACTCGCGTCCCTTCCCTTAGCAAGCGTAGAGTTTCGATCGCGGACTTCCCAGGTCGCTGAATTACGACCGAGATCGCGCAAAACCTCCAGAACCGGGACCTACGACCTCCAAGTCGTGGCCTAAGTCGCGACCAGGCCGTAGGTCGTTTGTATCAGCGGCTCTTGCTGCACTTAAGTCGATGGGAGCCCAACTTGATTTGGCCGCTGTGGCGACCCCGAAGGTCGCAGACTCGGGCGCCCTAGCTAAATCGTTAGAGCATGCCCTGAGCTACATCTGTGCAAAATGTTGCACTTTTAGACTGATTAGCACGAAAAAAAAAAAAACCCTAAGGCCTCCGACTAACATGAATGCTCACCCATACATGCATCGTTTTCTGAGGCAATTTCTAGCCCAAGGAATGTTTTTTGTGCAAAACAAATGCCTGCAACGGATTCAGCATCATGACAAACCCCTAGTTAGACCCCTCAGATCCTACTTAAATACCCAGAAAAAAACTTTTTTTTTTCTGGGTATTTTCCTCCTGTATAGAAAGTCTATGGGAGGCCAACTTGATTTGGCCGCTGTGGCGACCCCGAAGGTCGTCGGCTCGGGCGCCCTAGCTAAATCATTAGAGCAAGCCCTGGGCTACATCTGTGCAAATTTTTGCGCTTTAAATTTGCACGAAATTAGCATTTGCTCCCCTTAAATCCCCACACTATATCTAAACATATCTTTGCTGTCAGGCAGAAACCTCTCATCTCTACATTTTTAATTTGTTGTGTTCTTCGTAAAATAATGATCATACTACAGTCACACAAAAGCATCAGAATTGTGGAAAGTGACAGTTTTGGACGTATGAGCTTTCCAATTCATATCTTCATTATTCCATCTGACAAATATATTCAAATAGTTGTCACCACTTTATTAAAAGTACACGTGGGGTGTTTCATATTGTATGTGCATCTTTGATTTTTTTTTTATCCAGAATTAGAAATAAACTCTGTAAACTGCACATAATCGCCCGGGCCCACTCCTTTTTTTCTTTACTTTGCAAATTACAAGCTCAAAGGAAAGATTTGATGACATTCCAACGATCCATAAATAAAAAAGTGCATTTTACAAGACACATGCCAATATGATTAAACACTTTCAACTAGTGTGCATGACCACCCACGCATGCGTGCACACTCACGTCGCATGCACTGTGGAGTTTTATGATGCAGAGGTTTGAGGTAAAGAATGGAGGAGGTGAGTTTGATGATGATGATGATGATCATGGGTCCATGAGGTCTCGTTGACCCTGAGGTGTGTTATGTGGAGGTCATGGAGTCGACCCCCCTACCGTGTTCCGCAGCCAACAAGCTAATTGAAAGAGCTCAACCTGGCTTTGAGGTAGACTGATTTAAAGGAGTAGTTCAACCCCAAAATGACTTTTTTTCTACTCACGCCATGGAAACTTGAGTTAAATAATATGTTTGTTTGTCTGTCACATTCCTAAGACAATAACTTGATTACAATAAATGTACCCCCGTTGATTGTACATTTATTATAATATTATTTTTGTCTTAGGAATGCGACAAATACAACAAAATATTATTCTACTCCTTTAAGGTGGAACGACAAATTAACATTGCTGTGGTGCAACTGGAACTGCACCACAAGTGTTAACTGTTTTACTGCTACGGACGTTACCGTTCGCCCCAATTCTGAACGTCGCTCGTCGCCAATACGGCCGTTCGTTCGTTTACCTTGTTGATGTCCGTAAGCTGATGAGGGGTCGCGCCGCCGTGTACAGTGAACACATCTGCCGCAATGATGCTCTAAAAAATCCATTATGCGTTAACATCAACGGAGACCAATTCACTTCCTTGTTGATTTCTCTGGCCCTGTGGCTTTGTGGCGAGTGACTGGTCTCAATGGATGGCAACTCAGAACGGCCAAATTCACATTAATTCTCAAAAAGAAATCTGCACACAGGTGATGCTGAAAAAGCGCTGCTGTGTTTTTGTCAACGTAAACTGGACCAATCCAGATCTTCATCAGGACATAACAGTATGACATATGACGGCTTAGAACAGTTGTGTCGATGCATTCACGCAAACATGCGGGGAGGACCTGTTCAAAAGGGAAAATCACGCTCTTTCGACGAGTCATTCTTAAGTTTCGACTATCATAATGAGCGTCGGCAGGGTAGCTACTCACCCGCGTCACGGTTACTGGGGGGCTATGTTGGTCTGCATATCATATTCAGTATGCTTGAAATTTGATTGGTTGTTCACTCATGTCACCATGACCCACAAGCCAGGTGTAGCCAGGTGTGGTCAATTAGTGCCTGCTGCTTGATCAGTGCCTGCTGCCAGCCTAGGGCTGTCATTCTTTTGAGTCCTCAGTGAGAGGAGGTTGAACTCTCAAGAGTTTTTTTTTATTTTCCCCTTGGACACTGTTTTTGTTATTGTGTGTGTGTGTGTGTGTGTGTGTGTGTGTGTGTGTGTGTGTGTGTGTGTGTGTGTGTGTGTGTGTGTGTGTGTGTGTGTGTGTGTGTACTGTTTAGTTTAATTTGCTGCTAACAGTTTCTATATTATGAAGAGAATTTTATGCTACAACCATTTGTATTTGAGCACTTCGTTATTTTTGATTCTCCTATGCAAATGTTGTGTGATGTTGCCTTATATTATTATCCCAAGTATATTTCTGATCTAAATTGTTAATTGTTTAGTTAATGAGATTCGTGAATGCCCTGTATTTTTCTTTGATCTTTAGAACCACACACATGTAACACAGCAGGGTGGTGAAAAGTTGATGTGGGTCTGAAGAGAAACACATCTCATTAAATGGACGTCGGTTTTGTGTTTTGACTGGACACACTTGGCATCGGAGTAATCAGACCATCAATATTTAATAATTCAAGTACCATGTACCGTGTCTAGGAATCTAGGAAGGAATTGTCTAATTCACTGTGCGTCAATATCAATATATCTGTGTGTGTGTGTGTGTGTGTGTGTGTGTGTGTGTGTGTGTGTGTGTGTGTGTGTGTGTGTGTGTGTGCGCGTATGTGCGCGTGCGTGCGTGCGCTCACATCAGTATATCCACGCGCGTGTGCACATCAGTATGTCTGTGTGTGTGTGTGTGTGTGTGTGCGAGTACACATAGCGCGTGTGCACATCAGTATGTGTGTGTGTGTGTGTGCGAGTACACATAGTCTGCAGTGGTGTGTGCAAAAGCACATTTGACCTCTGGGTTAAGTCAACCGCTCCTCCTTCCTTCTTGTCTGCTCTTCTCCATAATGCATGTGGAGTTGTGTGACGGCGAGTACGCTTCAGCAAAATAGAGGTCATAGCTGGATCGGAGAATGGTTTGATCATAGCGGAATTTACAAGTGTTTACAAACCCCACCAAACTCATTACACCGTGCACCGAAATATGTTTGGACCAGAATATGCATGGAAGGAGTATAAGAGTGTAGAGCTGTGTTTTTACATACAGTTGAATTCCTTTCTAGTTATTGGGTTATATGCTCCAGACACGTGTGCGTGCAGGTGTGCGTGCGTGTTGATTGATTGATTGATTGAAGTCTTTATCAGAAGTTTGCATAGGAAAAGGTACAGTTTCATGACAGTACAGTTCACTGGTACAAGGTCTTTTTTTTTGCTTTATTTTTATTTTTTTTACTCATATAACATTTAATGACAGACAGAACACAGTTGGCCTACTATATCAGAAAACAGTGCAAAATAAATGGTATTTACAATACCTCAGGGGGAGGTACTGTTGACTTGACATGCAGGTGAATGTACAGTATGTTTATGATATAATGACTGAATACATAGTCTCTCTATCTTGCACGCACGCACCAGTTTACAGTGATGAGTCCCAAAGGTTGAAAGAATGCTGTGCTTATTGTGTAAATTCATGGCCACAGCTGCCAGACATATGAATATGAACACATTTAAAGAAAGAAAGGAAAGAAATAAAGAAAAACACAGACATAGGCTATCTACATCTTAACGTAGCGGTTCCCCGCTTGGCATGTACACTGCTCAATACTCTGGCAAGCAACTAAGCTATGTTTGCCGCCATGATTGTACTTAAATGTCATACAATTAATATAAAACAACATTTTTTATACAGGCATATATTTTAGCCACCTCTCGCTAGGACCCCCCTCCCACCCTACTGCGCATGTGCGACTGCAGTGCACACACAGTAGAGATGGGATTTATGGCTCTCTGAAGTGAGCCGGATCTCTGGGATCCGTTCGTTTCAAAGAGCTGTTCAAAAGACTGGCTCATTTGAGTTACTATGTAGATTTTGATTGTGATTACAAATAACTTCAACCCTATATAAATGTATTTCTGACATACATACAGTATGTAGCCTACATAGATACCTGCCATTTGAAAATAGCCGATCTACAAGCTCACAAATGCTTTTTTCCCCTCTTTTCTTTCTTTTACATTTTATTCATTGGAAAACCTGTGAAACAGGACATTCTTAAAGTACATTTTGATACCACCAATACTTTTGTACTTTTACTTAACATTCCAAGTTTCTACTTGTGGCAGAGTATTTCCACATTGATTGCAGTATTGATATTTTTTTCCTTAAGTTAATAATTTGAGTACTTTTCCCACCACTGTTCATTTACAAAAGGAACGGCACCCTACTACGAACCGGATCCCATCGTTCATTTCAAAGAGCCGTTCACAAGACTCGATTCGTTCGCGAACGTCCCATCTCTAACACACAGTAGCAGCAGCAGCCGCAGCAGGCAGACAATCGTATGGCATTTTTGGACACAACACGGATAGTATTGTTTTTGCTCAAGATACACACGCTGCAAACACATAAACAGCTTTTAGAAACACCTTTTCTCTTTCGGTTTTCGGCGGCGGCAGGGGGCGCGACCGGACCGTTTTAATGCCTCGGATACAGAGACAGAGAAAGATACACCGTCCTCCGTGTGTGTGTGTGTGTGTGTGTGTGTGTGTGTGTGTGTGTGTGTGTGTGTGTGTGTGTGTGTGTGTGTGCGCGCGCTGCAGTGAATACCTGTCTGTTTCTCTGTCTCTCTCCGATCCATGTTCACAAAAAACATTGCCTCACTCCATAACCACTGGATCGTGCATCATAATAATGTGTTAATAGTGCACGCACACCGAACGCACACAGTGACACATTCGCGATCGTGCAAATGCTATGGTGTAACTAAATAGCCAACGCATGTAACATTGTGTTGACTGAGGGACGCTACTCTAACGTGCAAGCTTCAATCGTTATCTTGCTTTCTGCAATGGAGAGCAGGGGTAGGATTAGGAATAGTGGAATACACAAAAAACATACCAGCGAGGCATTTATGTAATTTCCAACATCAAAAACCCCAAATATTAACAACAATCAACGGGTCGACATGTCTCAGATCGTGCCTACTTTCGCCATTTGATTTGTCCTGACTCCTATTATATTGGTGCTAAAAAAGACTAGACAGCCCAGACCGGGTGGGGAGGTGGGGCCACGGCCGCTTAGCTCATCCATTCCACTGTCCACATGGCCACACATCGCATGGGACTGGAGGAGGTTGTGTTATTATTTAGGTGGCGTAGAAAATTCACATTCCAGTAACTATATATATATTTTTTACCATTAGTGTCCATGCGTGCCTTTTTGTTAATGATAAATCTTGGATATAATCTCACTATCTTAATCAGAATACGTACCAGCCAGTCTGTCCGCATTTCTGCTAACTCTGTGTCCGTTGTTCAATTGTGTAAAAACCATAATACAAAAATGTCTCGCTGATCATCTACTTTTACTGTGGCTGGGCAGGTGGTGCAGGGCCGGCCCTAGGTGGCTGTCTGGGGCCCCACGCAGTCAGGGCCGTGTTTTGCTGTAGGCCATTTCTTCCCTTTAACTGGTCAATAGGGATATGTGGGCACTTGGAGAGGTGGCCACCTACGGCACCTAGACAACTGGGCACTAGGGACATAAGCCCCCGCAGGGGGCTTTTTTTCTAGTATTTGTTAATAGGCAAAAGTGGCATAATTTAGCTACTTTGGGCATTACAGTTTTAATAATGATCAAATACTGGAATATTATTTATTAGAATGCTATTGCATTTAGTTGCGGTGTAGCTCTGCTGTTATATTACAGATTACCTACTCAAGCATTAGACAGAATCTGAGATCACAAACCCTTACCCCCCAGAGCAAACAGTAAAAAAAAAAGTACAATACATAAATCAACAACAAATACATATTAGGTAACTACATGACACAGGGATGATGCCGAGGAGGTGGAGGGATTTTCTTTTTCACTGACAGCTGTACAATCAGTAGTGAAAGCTATTAGAATGAACACAGAGTACTGCTTACACACATACTGTATGGACGTGTAGATACAGTATGCATATGAGGTCAGACATAAAGTGGCGACACAATGTTTTGGTCCACATAGCAGCATGTGAACATGATATTTAGACATGAGGTGCGAAAAGAGTGTCAGCGCATTGTCAGGTTCACATAGGATGGTAAGAGAAGACCGCATAGGTTGATACCACTGTTAAAAACTTCACATGGTAGATGAACAAGAAAAAGCAAAATGGCCAGCCTAGTGACAGGCAGTGGTCAGGCCTTGTTCCATAATCTAAATGGTAGCCAGGTGGAAGCGGTTTAGACACCTGGTGGTCTTTCCCTTAATATGTCAGTACATTAACAACAATACAACAAATGCATAGGAATATCAATCTAGAAAAAATAACATACCACACACCTAATCAGTAGAAAAACTTTTCTAAAACCTAAAAATGCTATTTAGCTTCATGTGTGGTCATTGAGGGAAGGGGAGTGTTACAGCAGTGCTATGGGTTTAGGTGGAGTCTGAAGAGGTGAGTCTTCAGTCCACGGCGGAAATTAGGGTGTGAGTCTGTAGTTCTAAGTGCGGCAGGGAGTTTATTCCACAGTTTGGGGGCCAGGAGGGCAAATTGTCTCGGGGGAGTGGATTTTTGTCCTGGGGTTTTTAGTGAGGGTTCTGTCAGCATCCCTGTTGGCTGATCTGAGTGAACGGGTGGGGGTGTAGGGGTTGATCAGGTTTTGGAGGTATGGAGGAGCCGTACCTTTGGCTTCTTTGAAGGTCAGCATCAGTGTTTTGTATTCAGTGCAGGCCGCAACTGGGAGCCAGTGGACGGAGTGGAGAACGTGTGAATTTTTGCTGGTTGAAGACCAGTCGTGCCGCGGCATTTTGGATAAGTTGGAGATCCTTAAGTTCACATACCGGGAGGCCAGTGAGGAGAGAGTTACAATAGTCAAGTTTTGATATGACAGATGTCTGGACGAGGAGCTGGTTTGACTCCTGGGTGAGAAATGGTCTGATTCTACGGATATTATAGAGTGTGAACCTACAGGACCGGGTGGCTGATGCAATTTGTGCCTTGAATGATAGCTGGCTGTCCAGTACCACACCAAGGTTTCTAGCAGTTGGAACAGAAGTCACCAATGCATTATCAGTGCTTACCTTACCTTGTGTCACTGCACTCATGAAACATATCATTAGTTTATAGATAATGATTCAGGCTGGTTCAGGCCTGGGCCACTGTAAACCGTTTGGGTCACAACCTACTCATCAGGGCTACTATACTGTGTGCACTCTAGTCAACTTTATTTCTCTTATAGGTGCCATTTGTGCTTCCGGAGCCAAAGGGGAAACCATTGCAAAGGTAAGCTCTCAGATGTCATGCTAAGATAATGCCAGTACTGTATGTCTATGCACAGTATACATGCTCTTTATCGAATATTACATTTGGCAGTAATTTGGATATTGCATTTTAACCCAATTCGAATATCTGTGAACTCATACTGTATATACAGTACAGTACAGTGCGTATACCTTTTGGGTCCTTATATAAGCTACCTATTGAGGCTACCAACAGTACATCCATTTTAGTCAACTCAATTCAGACAACTTTTCCCTCTTATCAACAACCACCTAAACACACTTTAAAAACAATTTATACTCGTCTATTTCCTCCATAGACATGAAGCAAAAAGAGTCTCACCCCTGCCCCATACCTGGTTGCCCAAAGCGTGGGAAAATGTATGAGTTTTTATCCAAACATTTTCGGTATTCGCATAAAGACCTCACCACGGCACAGTCTGACATACTGAATAAATGGGCCACTGGGCGGATTGCTTTTGGCGATGGACAATGTCCCTTCCCGGGGTGTGCAAAAGATGTACAGGATCTGAAAAAGCACATCAAAGCACACTCTGAAGTTGGAGGGGAGCGGAAACAGAGGGAGCTGGACAGAATAGGCAAGGAGATTGCCAAGCGTATGCCAAGGGACATTTCCAGCCAACACCTTCTTTCCTCAGACAACTCTGAGGTTTACTCTTCAGAGGATGAGAAATCTGCCTGCCCCCGCTGTCAACAGATGAAAGAGGAAAATGCCTATCTTCGTAAAAAGTATGAAGAGACAGCGATGGAGTGTAAGGGGCTTAGAAGACGACTGAGATCCGCAATGAAGGTGAGTCAAAATACAAGAAACACTTTAATATCATAGAATATATGGATGGTTCCTTTAACGTTTACCCTCTTTTAACGTTTACCCTCTTGTACCGAAACATGTACAGGTACAGGATGACACCGCGGGTGATGGAGAAAGGTTGTCACCCAGATCTACGTCACCCGATGAGACCGAGGATAGTCCACCCCCTGCAAAACGGGAAAAGGTAAGTGACACCAAATGTCAGGGGATTCACAGAAGAGAGAATTGATTTAATAGTGTACAGCAGGAGTCTTCAACAGGGGGTCCAGGACTCCTAGGGGGTCCTCATTGTTACTACAGGGGGTTCTCCAAATCTTTGTGTGATAGAAACTTGAAATAAAACATTCAGCTTTGACAAAGTGAGTTTTGCCCCCTGTTCTGAAAGCAACATCTGCCGCTGGGTACGCGCAGGCAACCAGTTGGACCAAAGTCAGAACCGTGAGGTCAGATCCTTGAGGTCAGATGTAGAGGGCAGCTCCATATATGGAGATGTCTTGGCCATATATGGAGTGTGACAGGAGGCGTCCGTGAGGTCATTTGTAGAGGCACGGACGGACGGACGGAAATGATCTGCAGGTTTTCATAGTAAAAGCAACCTATGGTCACAACAATGGATCCCAGGAAGACTATCTGTTGCCCCGGTGTCAGCGAGTGGGGATCCATTCAATAAACACTAAGCCAAATGTAGGAGCGGTTAAAAAAGGAAAAAGTTAAAATAGACTACATTTGATCCTCGGTGTACAACAAAGACAGTGTCACACATGCACACGCACACACACACACACACACACACACACACACACACACACACACACACACACACACACACACACACACACACACACACACACACGTACACACACACATTCACACACGCACACGCACACACACACGCCCACGCCCACGCATCCACAATGGACAGGCCTGGTTTTCCAAGTTGCTGCCCTTCACAGCGACCTATCCTCTCTCATCGTAAGCCCCCCCAGCCAGCCGTGACACAGCGCTACACTCCTTCCTGTAAATTGGACAAAGCTTCAAACGATGAGCCCCCCCCACCCCCTAACCCCCTCCTCCCTGACCCCCAGCCACTGACCCCCCCCCCCCTCTCCCCCCCACTCCCCTAACCACTCCCTCCCATCTATCAATACTTCATCTTCCATCTTGTTCTTTTCATCTAGGCGTGGGAAGAACCCGAATGGATTGCTTCACTTGAGGAAGTGACCTATCGTAATAGTCTAGCTAACCTTTTTTCCTTTTTAAAAGGAAGACGGATGGGAAGGGAGAAGACTCTATTATTAAGTTCATGTTGTTGCGCCCTTTATTTCCACTGCGTCGTTTATCCTTGTGTTTCGGCTGGCTGAGGCTCATGGATCTACAGTTTGTGTAACCCCGGGTTTTGAGAGGACGGGCTGCGGCCGGCTCGACTCAGCTTTACATTAGACCAGTGCAGTGGTGGAAAAAGTACTCAGGTTCTTTACTTAAATATGAGTTACTGTACCAATACTACAATATACATACTCTGTTTACAAGTTAAACAACTGAATTCAAAATGTACTTGAGGAAAATATGAAAGTATTGGCATCAAAAAGTAGTCAGCGACCGTAGACCACAGTTAGTATGAAAACCTGCAGATCCATGTGTGCATGCATGCGTCATGACTCATGTCACGCTCCATATATGGCCACTTCAAACTTTAATGAATCTATCATGGTTAAAATGAAGTTTGAAGTTACAATGGGTGTGCATGGGGAGAGGCCCTGGGCCTGGAGGGCCTGACAACATTTACATCAAATATCTAAATATTAAATCAAGCAAATTAAAATGTTCATAAAAGCCTAATTAGACGATAAAATGACCAAACGTTTTTTTGAAATTGGAATATCCCTTTAAGCCCATATTGGGAATACCCATATATGGTCATATTGTGTCAGTTTCATGATTGCGTTCGTAGGTTGCAGTTAACTATGCAAACCGGCACATCTTGACCGTATCTCTGTCACGCCTGACACTGTGGTTGTGTCACTTTTGTAAGGTCTATGGGTTTGCAGCTCTGACATAATGCTCTGACTTCACCGTGATGTCAGGGGAACCACACTAACAGAATCCCGTTTATGATATGGAGTTCCCTGATGTCATCAATATTAAGCCCATATCTAACAGGACTTCATATGGGAATGCCCATATATGGAGGCCACATCGGCCACATACCACACTAACAGAATCCATATATGGCCAAGACAGATAGCCAAGACAGCCCATTATCTTTGTGGCTGGTTCTACAGACATCTCCATGTATGGGCATACAGTAAAAGGGATTGTACTGTATGTATGATAATGTCAGGACTTTCACATAACAAATAACTGAGTAAGCATGTTTGGGCTCTCACAGCATATCTCCATATATACAGTACATGGATATTCATATATGGGTACCCAACTGGTCCGATTTACATCACTGGCCAGATGGCCAAGACATGGCGCGACCTTGCCCTTTAGGGCGAGGCCGCTTGTCGCCCTTAAGCGTCTTACTAGTAGTTTAACTCTCGCTTCTTAACAGTGCCGTATTAAGAAGCTCTGATATTTCAGCGCGACCTCACTTCTCACCTTAGGGTGTCTTACTGGTTAAAGGGGAAGACCACCCATTTTCAATATTGAACTGTGTCATTAATATACCTTAGAGGAGAATTTCAATATTGAAAATGGGTGGTCTTCCCCTTTAAGCACAGTTCAGAAATCCGCCTACCAGTAGTGACATTATCGATGGGGAATCCAAGCTAATAGAAGCAGCAGGTTTTCTATTCCTGCAAAGTTATAATGGTTATAATGAAAACCATTGTTCTCGCATGGGTGAAAATGGGTGAAGTCGTCCTTTCAGTGATTTTACTCACGTACATTTTTATTAGGCCTACTACTTCTTCCACCAGACCTCCGCCCGTCCACTTGCGCTCGCTCTTCCATGATGTGAGCGGGGAATGAGATTGCTTGACCCATGACCGCGATCCTCAATACCCGTCCGTGTCGCCACGGGCCGCAAAAATGGCAGACCAACAAGCTTGTGGGTCTGCTATTGTTTTGGGCTAGCAACACCGCCCCGCGACGAAGCATAACACTGTCTTCTAGCTGCCGGGCAATAATAAGGATGATTGGAAGGGAATTGTCAGTGACCGCTCAATGGAAGTCGGCTTGAAGATGCCCGACAATAACAACGGCGATTGGAAAGGCCTTGTCAGGTGACAGCTCAATGGAGGGAATCGAGGTGATTTACGGAGGCAGCAGTGAGGCGTAAATTATGCCGGTGGAGTCTCAGGTCAATGTCACTGCATGGCTTTCTTTTTTTAAATCGTATATACAGGTTTGTATTTTTACAGCATAGTTTACATCATGCATTCATGTATGCATGTAGGGGGCAAACTCACAGGGGAATGAGTAGTACACAGGCCAACTGGGGTCACTATCTATCAGGGGTGGGCATCTAAACTTTGATGATAGAGAGGGCCACTATATTTCCACACTCACTCCAGAGGGCCACATCCCTTGGCATATTGTTACTGTCGAGCAAAAACCTCTTATCTCCAGTAAGAGTATCAAAAATAGCCGATCTACAAGCTCAAAACGCGCCGTACTGCGACGTGTTTTGAGCTTGTAGATCTGCTATTTTTGCTACTTTTGAATTGGAATCCTGAATTATCTTTTGTTATTTTTTCATTGGAATCCTGAAATGTAACATTTTGATTTAATTTCCAATGCATTTAGTTATACTTATGTTAACTCAATCAATGAACTTAAATACACATACATGGACATAAAAAGACTAATATTTTGTGTGTGTGTGTGTGTGTGTGTGTGTGTGTGTGTGTGTGTGTGTGTGTGTGTGTGTGTGTGTGTGTGTGTGTGTGTGGGTGTGTGTGTGTGTGTGTGTGTGTCTGTCTGTCTGTCTGTCTGTCTGTCTGTCTGTCTGTCTGTCTGTCTGTCTGTCTGTCTGTCTGTCTGTCTGTCTGTGTGTGTGATTATTTAATTTTTTTCTTCTTTTACATTTTATTCATTTGAAAACAACATTCTGCATAATCAGTGCTTTCTACGTTTGGTACTTGTATACATTTTGATAGCAATACTGTTCTTTTATTAAAGTAAGTTTAGAATTACAGACTTTTACTTATAACAGAGTGTTACATTGCAGTATCGATACTCTTACTTAAATAAGAAATGTGAGTATTCTTTTCCCACCACTGCTCTCCCTTACATCTCTCTCTCAGCATTGCCTTTACTCTGGCGCCCCCACCAGGCCAACACCTGAACTTTCTTTTGACTTGTGAAAGTAAGAGATTACATGGGCTGGAAGCAGTGGTCAAAGTACCAAGGTTGGAAATATTCAAGTAAAAGTAAAGTAAAATACCTCTTCAAAGTTTTACTGAACTACAGTATTACTAGAGTACATTCCACTGCTGCCTGCATGTGTGGTGGTCTGATTCATCAGTGGTAGACAGTAATAAAGTACATTTACTTGAGTAGTGTGCTTAAGTATTTTTAAGTATCTGTACATGTATTGTGATACTTAATACAAACATTGTACTTTTGACTCCACTATACTGTAGCCCAGTGGTTCTCAACCTTGTTATACCAAGTAGCCTACCACATTAGAAAATATCTGTCTCTCCAAGTACCACCATAATAACTGTTAAAATACTTAGACCTACTCCATCCTATTCAACTATGCACAGTTAACACTTACTTGAATTCACGGAGATTTGTTAGTTTTTGTTGCATTGCTAAGCCAATAATTTGATGATCGGGTTATCAGCCAGATTTAGCTACTATGTCTGAACTTCCCGTGCCATCAGCTGCACAACGGATGATATTTCTATTGTGAATAATCCGTTCTCAAATTTTCTATTAACGACTAGGTGTGCTGTCATGCTCATTTCAGCACGGCTGGATTGCTAGGTCAGAAGAACTGCAGTGGTTCTCACCATGTGGTACCACTGGTGGTACTTAAGCCCCCCTCTGGTGGTACTCAGAGGAGTCTCCCAAAAAAGAAGAAAAGGGACCCTTTTCTTCTTTTTTGGGAGACTCCTCTGAGTACCACCAGAGGGGGGCTTAAGTACCACCAGTGGTACCACATGGTGAGAACCACTGCTGTAGCCTATTTCTAGGAGGACAAAAAAGAAGTAGCCTACATGAATGAACCACTCAAACCCTGTTTCTAGAGTGAAAATATCCGATTTACAAGTTTACAATGCGTTGTGATGCGATGTGTTGTGAGCGTGCAGATCTGCTGTTGTCATCAAAGAGGACAATTTTCGTGTATAGGCCAATAGGGATAAAATAAAAGCAGATCAAGGTTTATGTACTGTAGTTAAATGTCTGAAAAAGATAACATGTATGAAAGAATTATGCTATATACAGTATCTATCACAATCAATGTACATTCTCCCTCAGCTAAGGGGTCCTTGGCCTGAAAAAAGACCACAGCATTATAGACCCGGGCTTCATATTAAAGTCTTATCAGGTACAGCATTTAGTGAAGTTGTGCAATGGTTAAATGGTGTCCTGAGTCAGCAGCCGTACTATATTTAGCTTAGACTGGGGGGAAAGTGGGGAAAATGGGTCATTGTTTGTTTCTTTCCATGGTTTAGGCCTCTATATAATACCCTGAATATGAACCCTGACCTCAATGCAGCAAATAAACAGGGCTGGAAGTAAAAGGGGACGTAAAAGTCTTAATAATACCACAAAGTAAAACGTACTCAGTTACGATAAAAAAATATCTAAATTCAAGTATTATGTGAGTAAAAGTACAAACATATTAAAATCACACTTGTGAAAAGTATTGAAGAAACAGAACACACTGGTAAAGTAAAAGTACATCACAGTTGTACTTAAAGTGCGGGTGCCATGATTTTCCCCCCCTATAAAACATGATTATCTACTATTATTGATATGATTATACTAGGAGGAAGATTTTTTCCAAAAAAGTGTACAGAAAGAGTTAAAATTGTGTTTTTATGAGGCCACACCCACCAGTTCATTGGTATGCGTGGTTGTCATGGTGGGTGGTGACCCAGCTGAAGTTAGCCACACCCACGTATGTTGGGTGAATGGTAATTAGGGGAGGGGTTGATTCTGTGATGTAATAAGTATCTGTGTTTTTGGACCGTCACGTTTGACCCCACAAGATGGCAGCCTACAGCTAAAACCCAAATAGAAAGGCAATACATAATTGCTCATAACAACCACACCAGGGGGTCTAATGAACTATTGTCAACCTAACCCTAACCCTAACCCTAGACACATGAAAACTAGAAAAAGTACAAAACTATGGCAACGCCTCTTTATAGGTAGGGTAAGGGCACGGTCATGCCACACTTTTATTCTACCAAGGGTGGATTCTTCCAATGCATTTCAATGGGAATGGATTTTATTTATTTTTTGTTAAGAAATTCGCAAATAGCAGCAAACCGCTCCATTCCCATTGAAATGAATTGGCAGAATCTGCGCTCATAGTAGAATAAAATTGCAGTGTGACCGTGATACATTTTGGTTATACAAAAAGGTTTTTGTTAAAATGTTAAAGCACTATTTTCTGAAAGTATGCATTGCTATGGAGTGTTAACAGGGGTCTCGCCATCTCTCCAGCTCTCTAATAAACAAGCAATACATTTTCAGGTGGGCTGTACATTTTCAACCAATCACGAGAGAGTAGCCTACCCATTTATGAGCTTCAATTTTGCATTGTTCCAGTTGCAATTTTGTCTGCTCATTTACTTGTGTAATCACTTCCAATTTGACTTGTTTATCCTTTATCCTGCATGTGTTCTCTTTCCTGATTGGATAAAATTGGTATCTCGACCTGAAAATGCCATTCATGTTTATTGAAGAGCTGGAGAGACAGGGAGACCCCTGTTACTGAACAAACACTCTATAGCAATGATTACTGTATAATCCATCCATCCATCCATCTTCAACCGCTTATCAGGAATCGGGTCGCGGGGGTAACAGTTCCAACTGAGACCTCCAGATTTCCCTATCCCGAGCAACTTCCTCCACTCCCTCAGGGAGTATACCGAGGCGTTCCCAAGGCAGTTTTGAGATATAATCCCTCCATCTGGTCTTTGGTCTGCCACGGGGTCTCCTCCCAGTGGGACGTGCATCAAGGACCTTCCTAGGAAGGCGCTCGGGAGGCATCCGTACGATTACTATATATCAGAATATATAAAACAAATGTTAACAAAGTAATATCACTTGCCCTACAGTACCTTCAATTCAATTCAATCTTTATTTCAGAGCCAAGGGAGATCCAAATCACAATAAAAACACAATATAATAAAAATAGAATGAAACAGAAGAGGAAATACAATAATAAAAAAAAAAAACTTCCACCATGTTCGGTTGTGTATTTACCGTACACACAGGTACGCCAGTGGTTCCACAGAAAAGTGGAGAATCTGATGGAACTACGTAGCCTATAGGGTTAGTTATGACAGCAATGATGTCATTAACAGACTCTGATGCCCTACACATAAATCTATACATGAGATTGCGTAGCACAGCAGAGCAGGTGGGCACCCCGACATTTAGAAAAATGTGGCTTGCACTGGAGCTTCTTGGAGCTCTCAGTAGCAGCCACATACAGTCATTAGGCTATTTAAGCTTAGTACGGCGACGACAGATGACAACGGCAACTGGAAAAGATCAGCGCTCGATAGATCAACCTGCTGCCGTAGCAGCCGTCTGTACTACGCCAGTAGGTCCCTTTCCAAATTGTCCTACTACGCGTGCTGCGTTGACGCGTCGCCATGGGAACCAAAGCGTTCAGTGAAAGAGGTGGGACCCCGTCTCTGACGGCTCTTTTGCTTAAAGGGGAACTCCACCACTTTTCAACCTATGTTCATATAATTGGTCCTCACTCAAAAATAGCTTTTTTCTTTTTTTTTTTTTTTTTTTTCTCAGAGGAGGGCTGTGGGCAGGTCAGAAACCCATAGTCTTGTGACATCATCGATTGTCAATCCAGCTTATAGAAACTGCAGGCTTTCTATTCCTGAAAAGTTGCAATTTTAAAGTGGAAGCCATTGTTCTCGCGATAATAAAAATCTAAATATTTTTTTCAAAAATATTGATTAATTTTTTTTTTTGGAAAATGATGATGTCACAAGACTATGGATTCTGAACTTCCCACAGCTCTCCGAGGAGACTTGGACTGAGTAGAAAAAAATGGTGATATTTTATCATGAACATTAGTGAGGACCTATTATATGAAGACAGGTTGAAAAGTGGTGAACTACTCCTTTAACAATTTGGACCACAACGGCGATTGCGTCATAGCAGCCGTAGTCCTGCCTGACGTTGCCGTAGTAGAAACGAGTTCCTTAAATTCCACATTATAGGCCAATGATGTGAGTCGTCTGATAGTGGCTTGCTTGTAGTGCCACTGCCACCTTTAAATGCCTTACTCGTGTAAATGTACTTTCCACCACTGCAAATAAACTGACATCAGCGGCATGGGAGAGGCAGTGCTTGTCAGCCCTCTGCAGGAAAGTCTCACTGGCAGTGCTTTGAGATCACTGCTGCTGATCAATGAAAAGCACAAAGAAAATGCACTACACATAAACTAGAAAAATACTCCTCGGAGCACAGGTCTCCGCCAGGTCTCCGGTAGGTTATTGTGAGCCAGCAATTCTGTTCAGAATTCACCAATCAGGATGGAATGTGAAAAATCTGATGCAGCCGCCATGATCACTTGTCTATAGAGATAATGTGTACCGATTTGTGTGATGTTTGGACGAAATTTGCGTGAGTAATATAAATGTTATAAAAGGCAATGTTATAAAAGGCATTTGCTCCTCAACGTGGTGCTAATGTGCGTGCAACGTTTCACAGCAATCGGACACTGCGTTCATGATTTCTGAACGCATATATACCGATGTTTCCTGTTGAGATTGGCAGATTTCACCCAGGTTTTTTCATCGCGTCACTTTGTCACCTCACTCAGCAAACGAAATAAACAGAAAATAAACTAAAATAAAACAATTCACAGGAGGCAAAGACCCCATCTGTTTAGCCAGCTCCTTTTAGAACTGAATCTTTTTTTTATAATAAGAGTCAACGATCTGCCAAAATGGCTGTAAAATATAGCAGCAATCTCTCTTGACCTTTTAAACGAAATGTTTTCAAAAGACTGCCGACAAAACGGAGCGACGGAGCACACGCGGTGCTGTGTTTTAGCTTGAGCAAAAGGCAGAAAGTGCAGAACAAAGACAAAGCCCAGGCAGGCTGGGCTGAGCCGTATATCTGCCCACCGTGGCAAAAAACAAGCCCGGCTAATGATGCTCTGATTCATTGTTATACGGAGGGAAATGGGAACACTCGTATTGTGACAGGAATTCCAGGTCGTATGCTTCCAACGTGACTCGCTACCAGCTGCTCTGCTGAAAAAGAAAAAAATGCTGAGTGGATAACGTCGCCTTCCAGGGGAAACCTTGTACGTCCTTTTTTTTTGTTACTATTTAACCTATTATGTTATGCTTTAACTATTAAAAATAGCAGATCTACAAGCTCACAGCGTGGCACCGAGTGCCATGCTGTGAGCTGTGAGCTTGTAGATCTGCTATTATTTCATATATTTGAATATATATATATATATATATATATATATTTAACTCAAATCTCTGCTTCTGGGGGTTCCTGGAACGACATATTTTGAGATGAGCATCCACGGCCAAATACAGGCTTTCCCTCACAGTGCTTATCGTAGCCCAGAGCCAATTCAAACCTGACAGATATTCAGAAACGGTCGGCAAGCTCTCACCGAGCGCTGGAATCGCGCAATGATCTTGTCGCAGAGGCTTTCACACACAGCGAGCAAAACCTCGGCGAGCAAAGCCCGATCTTGCGTCAGATCGGGGGTTTTGTCGGTGAGCGCCAAAAAATGGTCTGCGAGAGCATAATCGGAGCAAACATCTTGCAGTTTGTACCAGCCTTTAGGATCAGAGATTACTGTATATCTCTGCTGTCGGGCCGAAACCTCCTAACTCCAAAATGTTCATTTTCGGGAAAATGAGCTCAAGTGGAGTTAGGAGGTTTTGACCAAAGGGCTTATTTAACCAACATTCAGCTGTAAAGGGTGTTCAATAGCCCTGATTTATGCCAAAAAAGCAAAAACCTCAAAAATTTAGTTAAGAGGTTTTGGCCAGACAGTGATGATTGCTTGCTTTAGTAATCTGGTGTCGTGCACAGAAAAATCGCCGATCTACAGGCTGACAACCCGTTGGTAAATATGGCATTCATAAAATCACTGTCGCAGAACGTTGGTGTCCTCTCAAGTATAGTAATACAAAACCTGTGTGTGTGTGTGTGTGTGTGTGCGTGCGCGTGCGTGCGTCTGTGCGTGCAAGACTGCCTGCCTGTGTGTGCGTGCATGCGTGCGTGCGTGTGTGCGGTGTGGCTGTGAATCACAATGCGCTGCCTGTTTACAAAAAGGTGTAAATCCCTCAGCCTCTGGCCCAGCAGTCCAAGGTGCCCTCCCAGAATGCATCATTCATAACTCTCTCTAGATTAAAAGCGGTGAGCTCACAGTGGGAGCCGGTGACTCAGCAGACCGCGGACCCGCGGCAAAAGCTTCTCATATGTTTTTCGGGGTCACATGGGGCTCCGAGCCAGCCGGCGGACATTGTCTCACCCACAAGTCTGTAGTCAGATGCGTAATTTCAGAAAGACATAGGTGGTGTCAAATAATAAGTTACCGTATAACGCAGGGGTCTTCAACACGGGGTCCGGGACCCCTAGGGTGTCCTCAGAGTTACTACAGGGGGTCCTCCAAATCTTTGAGTGATAGAAAGCGATAGATAGTGTCTATATTCTGAGAACTTTAGCCACAAATAGCAGCTCGGCTATTTTTGGCGGTTCAAGTGTTTAAATATCTGAAAACACAAATTGACCTGAATCCAAAATACACTGATGATTGTGCTGTCAAACAATTAAACTATATGGAATCTCTGAAAAGGTTGTGGGGGTCCCTGCTTCATCTCTATCTCAACTAAGGGGTCCTTGGACTGAAAACGTTGAAGACCCCTGGTATAACACCATTTATAAAATAGCAAAAATAGTGGATCTACGAGCTCTCAACGCCCCGCCAAGCGACACGTTGAGTGAGAGCTTGTAGATCAATGGTACAAACACAGATAGCCTATCCACATACTGGGCCGGCTTATGTGCTGCATCACAGGGCACTAAGCTGGGGCGAGCATCAAACGACAGACTCAAGTATCGTCGCCTTTAGAAGCAAAGGCGGCTGATGGAGTGCTGAAATGGTGAAACGCGTCTTTTTTCTGCGAGGCGTACATTTTCGCACTGCTCACCCTCTCGGCTGACAAACCGTTCCCGGGGTACACCGGGCACCACGAAGGGTTATGACGGCTTTATCGTTGTGGCACTTCAATTGAAAACATCGTTATCGCGCTAAGTGGGAAAGGGCCTATAATCGGCCACTGTCCACATAGCCTATCTGTTTACTCCGTATCACACCAACCTTTAACCCCTTAATGAAGAGACTATGGTTACTACCTTTGTGTGGAGACCTTTTCGTACGGGCAATCCCTCTATCTCTCTCTCTCTCTCTCTCTCTCTCTCTCTCTCTCTCTCTCTCTCTCTCTCTCTTTCTCTCTGAAGCAAAATAGGCTTCATTTACGGTCTGCAGAAACCAATTGTTTTACGGTCTATGCGTTCAGCATTTGCGACCGTTAGCCACCATGGCTGCTGCCACACGTTCCACCTTTTTTTCCCCTAGGCCCCGACTCACTGCCCTTGCAAATGTCAGGCATGTAAAAGCAGGGAAATGACTTCAGTCAGCTAAGCTCCTTATGTGCGCTGTTCAATGTGAAGCGCTGCTTACAGGAGGTCACAGAGTCTCAGTCTGACGAGCTCTCAGTTAAACCACTTGGAAGGCCAGCATGCATACTATGGATGGGAGAACATTAGCCAAAAAACATAGCCGATCTACAAGCTTGTAAGCCAGCTATTGTTTGGCGAAGAGATGTGTTTCAGATGGGGGAAAGCGATCCGAATACATTTGTTACTCAATTAATTTCCTTTTACCTTGCCTATATCGTCGTTGTCGGATGGACACCTTGGAAACCCTTTCGTTTTGTATTTATCGTTTTAAAAATGAACTAAACTAGTGAAAATACCAGATCGGCTGTTTTCACTACTTTTGTGCGACAGCCTTGTATGATGAAGCAGGGCTTTACTTGGTGAAAAAACGTACTAACTTGCAACTTGGAGATACAAGGTTTCTGCCCGACAGTCTCTCTCCCAAACAGTTGAATTGAAAAGCTTTTTATAATGAACGACGTAGGCAATTATGACAGCTATCAATAAAAGTCCTAGTGTGAAGTGAGTGGTGCTATTTATGAGTTCATTAAATGCGACCCTGGGCGTACAACACACTTTGAGCGCTTTGTGCCAAGATGTAGGCCAGATGTAGGCCAGATGTAGGCCACGCTTCAGAGCCTGGACAAAGCCAGGTGTTGGAGCATAGCTCCTTCCAGGAGCACCGCTCAACAACAGACCGTTGTCCCAGATCTATCGGATATAATGGGGCCTGTAGGACCAACGGGACACATGGGCCATCGGAATAAATGCCATGGCACCCAACATGAATCGTGAGAGCTTATAGATCGGCAGTTTTTGGTGAATAGATTTAGTGTCAACTAAAACAACAAGCGCGATTGTAACTCGAATCCATTTATCTCAGAATCGAGGGTTTATAATGTGCGGTTAAAGTACAGAAAATAATGGAGTCACAGTCTGAGAATCTCTCTGTCAACCACTTGAACCCATATCCTAGTGCAGGGGTTTTCAAAGTGGGTGACAGGGCACCCTGGGGTGCCGTGATGCCATTCCAGGGGTGCCGCGAGATAATTTGATAATATTTGGAATTCATCAATATCACTACATCAATATCACTTCACTTCACTATGCTTAGTAAAACAGTCCTGATTTGAATTGTACTTGATGAGTTCTTTTTCCATCTACGGCCGACTCTCTTCACCAAAAATAGTAGATCTACAAGCTCACAAAGTGTCACAACGTGACGCATTGTGAGCTTGTAGATCGGCTTTTTTGGTGAACCTTCCCCCCCAGAATAGGCATGCTGGGGTTCAAGTGGTTAAACGTCAAGTATAACTTTATTTTCAGTCAGTTCTGATGGAAACATATATTTCTCCAATATGATGTAAGATTCTAAAAATTAACAGTGTAATTCATGGGTGCCGTGGATGAAAACATTATTTACAGGGGTTCCCCGACTCCGAGTCCAAAAAGTTTGAAAACCCCTGTCCTAGTGTGTGGGGACTGGGGAGGGGGCATTAGCCATTACCTATAGTCTAACCTAACGCGGACATTCTATGGCCCTCCAGTGTCTCGGAATGGACGCGGCGGGGGACATGACTCCTGCTGCTGTCCGCTTTGACTAAATGAGGAAGTGATCCGCGAGGGAAAACAAGTGATAAATCATAGCGATTTTTATAATTATAATGGATAAGCCTAAACAAACCAGTTCACATGAACAATACTGATGTAAAATTTAAATAAGATATCTGAACGGCTACATCTATTTTTTATACAATTAAAATGTTGTGAGCCGCAGTTACAGGGGTGCTATCCCAGGTTGGATCCAGAGGCTGGCCATTACCCAATAAAAGCCGATCTATGAGCTCCCAACAAGCTTATAGATTGTCTATTTTCTATGAAAAGATGTTGTGTCGACTAAAAAAACAAACAAGTGTTATCCAAGCAGAGTTGTCACTAGAGTCAATTTCTTTCAGAACAAGGGGGGGGGGGGGGGGGGTAAAGCCTACAGAAGGTAATGGAGTCACAGTCTGACGAGTCTCTCGGTTTAATCCATGTAGAACTAACCCTGGCCCGCTTCCCACATGACTTTCTATTCATTCACTGCCCCTCTCTCTCTCTCTCTCTCTCTCTCTCTCACACACACACACACACACACACACTCTTACAGCCTTCGTTTATTTTTTTCAATTTCTCTCCTTTCAGACTCGCTTCTTCGTCTCCGTTCTCCTTGGCTTCCATCTCTCAGCCCTTCTCCCCTCTGACTCACACTCCAAATACTTACACACCCACCCCTCTCCCTCTCTCTCCCTCTCTCTCTCCCTCTCTCTCTCCCTCTCCCTCTCTCTCTCTCTCTCTCTCTCTCTCTCCCCCTCTCTCTCCCTCATTGCAGTCTATAATAAGATCAATGGTTGCTCTCGGAGAAGGGAACGCTGCCACAGGGTCGTAAGCGGCTCTGCTTAACCTTCCGTTGGCTGCTGTAGTCAGTCAGGCACGCGCACGGGCACACACTCGTACGCTCACACACACACGCACGTTAGCATTACTGCACTTGTGGGGACGTCAACATTCTAGGACGGTGATTTTATGAACGCCATTTATCAGGCGTTTTAACCGCGAACCTATAGAGCCGAAAAATAGGTGACCCACAAGCTCACAACGCGTTGTGACGCTTGTGGCTCGCCTATTTTGCGGTTGCACGACACAAGACACGCAACTCTATAAATCATGTCTGACTCTTAATTCCAAACCTTAACTCCGAGGGCCCTATTTTCGTGAATGTCTTACCGCTTATCCTTAAACAACTTCTTTGTCTACTAGTTTTAAAACATTTTTGAAATACTTCAAATAGCTGATCTACATCTATTTGAACTAATAGTTTTCTCAAAATTGTAAAAAATAAAAAATAAATACATACATAAGAAAAGTTTATGAATAAGGGGTAAAGGCATGAACAAAAATAGGGCCCTGAATGTCTTGTCCTAATCATAAGCCCAACCTGAATCTTTTCTCCTCTTCGTAAACCTATTTCTATTTTTTATTATTACTTTTTTAAACCATAAAACAACAATTTTCCTCGTGAGAAACAGGAAATCAGTCTGTTTCTCAAATTCTACTATACTGTCTCTCAACCTTTACAGGCTGTGACCCCCAAAATAATCATATTTTAACTGGAGACCCCCCACCACCCTGACGAGCACTGAGAGTTGAGACATTACATTTTGTATAACACGGTTCTATTGTGTAAATAGACAATCTACATGCTCGTAGATCGGATATTTTCACAATTTCTGCCTCTAATATTTGACAATTTGGCCAATGTTTAAGTTGTCATTTTAGAGGTATTAAAAAGTGCTTAAATTGAGAAATGTGCATATAGCCATATACCCTCAATACACGTAATCTGTATGTTGGTTTATTTACTGTTGAGTGAGAAAACAATGTTGCACGTTAAGTTAATCATCTGGGGACCCCCCAAAATAATTTGGGGACCCCCCTGGGGATCCCGACCCACAGGTTGAGAACCACTGTTCTACTATACTTGTGAGGACATTTGGCACTCACAAATACCACACACACACACGAATGCATGCATGCACGCACACACACACACACACACACACACACACACACACACACACACACACACACACACACACACACACACACACACACACACACACACACACACACACACTCACACACACACACACACACACACACACACACACACACACACTACACACACACACACACACACACACACACACACACAGACAGAAGACAGAGACAAACAGAGCATGCTGGCATGCATGCACAGGGTTTATTTAGCCTCGCAGCAAATTCTAAGACAGAACCGTCCAGAAAATAAACTCATTGCAATAAACCGTTTAACCACTTCAGCCCTCGATCCTCAGCCAAACGGACCTTATACTAATACTCCAACTGGTGTCTCCAATAGAATAGCAGGCCGACAAGCTCGTAACAGAGTCGCACTGTGATGTGTCATGAGCGTGTCGATCTGCTATGCTTGGCCAATGTTCCTCTCACAAAATGGAACGCTCAAGTTCAAGTGGTTAAATTAATTAAAGATGCTGCAAACACACGCACGCAAGCACGCACATGCACAGACATATACGCACTCACACATTCACAGACACACAGACATGTTACACACTCACACATGCACAGACACACATACCGGTACATGTACAATACGCACACACGCATACACACAGACACGGTATCCGCAGTGGCGTAGGGGAGACCCCCGCAACCCCCGCAAGGCGGGGGGGCCCCAGCAGAGGGGGGCCCCCCAAAAAAAAGCCTAGCCTAGCGGCCCACTGCAACAGTTGTTTAGAATGGACATATCAAACACAATGTCCAACAGATTGCTTTGTGTTTACAGCTGTGTTTCTAGTGTCAAGCTCCCTCTGGTAGAGTTGGCACTAATCATGTTCATACTCCGCTTGTTGGTGGTGTAAAAGTTGTGGTATTAAAAGCTTAATTGTGTATTTATATGTGCTCCCCTCGACCCGACGAGTCGGTAGAGTATCTGCGCATCATTTGCAAAAGGGCCCCCACCCACCTCCTCGCAGGGGGGCCCCACAATTTTCAGAAACGCCACTGGGTATCCGTGTGCGCGACACACACACACACACACACACACACACACACACACACACACACACACACACACACACACACACACACACACACACACACACACACACACACACAGGCATGCTTCATTGAAAATAATCGAAAGATCTGGGCTGTCTGAGACAAATCTGAAACAATTAATTCCAAACACCTTACTAGGTTATCTGTTGCATGTTGCCTTTGTCTCCTCTCCATTACACAAAGGGTTAATCACCTGAACCCCATTGCCCACATTCTGGGGTGGAACGTTTGCCAACAATAATAGATCTTCAAGCTCACAATGTGTCGTGTTCGTGACGCATTGGCTATTATCTGGCAAATAGATTTGGTGTGTAGACAGAAAAAGTGGTCAGAATGCAATTGAAGGTGTTTATTTATTTTATTAAAACAAAGAATAATAAATAAATAAATAGATAGATAGATAGATAGATAGATAGATAGATAGATAGATAGATAGATAGATAGATAGATAGCATGGCCCCATGAGTCACCAGTACCAAGGATGGGTGTTTTCAATGAAGCTGCCAATGGAGTTTGAAATTGCAATGTGTTTAGGGTACGTATCTGATACAATGAATTGTAAATATCTAAATTCTGATGAAAGTAACTTTAAAAACTATGTGGGGTGAAACACAAAAACCTCATAAAATGACCCCAAGCATGTTTGCAAGTGAAATATCCCTTTAAGTGATGAACAAATTAAGAAGAAAAAAATGAAAACATATTTTTTCCAGCATAACTCATCATTACCAAATAATTATAACCAGGGTTACGACATTAAGCAACAGAATGTAAATTGTAAAAATTGTAAAATTTGAGCCATAATCGTGGAGGAATGAACATAACATAACACACACACACGCACGCACGCACGCACGCACGCACGCACACAAACACACACGAGAAGCAACCATCTGCTTCTGCGATATTACATTTTCATAAACAGCCTTGTGACCACACACACACACACACACACACACACACACACACACACACACACACACACACACACACACACACACACACACACACACACACACAGGTGTGAGTCAGCCAGCTGTGGATAGAAAGGTTCCATTGATCTTAGTCACATAGGTGAGATTGCAAAAGCCTCCATCCTTCATCCATCCCTGCCCTTCATCCTCTCTCTCTCTCTCTCTCTCTCTCTCTCTCTCTCTCTCTCTCTCTCTCTCTCTCTCTCTCTCTCTCTCCCCCTGTTTTCCTCGTCTCATTGCAGCTGCCATGACTCCATCCCTCTTCTGATCCCTCCATCCCTCTCCACCTGTCAGTCATGGTATGTATCTCTCCTCTCCTCTCTCTCTCTCTCTCTCTCTCTCTCTCTCTGAGTCCTTATCTCTCCCTCTGCTCTCCTTTCCTCTCCTCTTTCCATCATTCTCTCTCTCTTTCTCTCTCTCTGTATCTCTCTCTCTCAGAGCACCAGGAATACTTCGCTATAAATCATGCCCACCCCTCCCTGACACGCATCACAGAGTGTACGCAAACACACACACACACACACACGCACGCACGCACACACGCACGCACGCACGCACACACACACCGCATGCGCGGGAAGCGGTGGGCTGTGCATTTTGTAGAAGCATAGCGACAGCCAGTGTGCTTTGCGATATAGGCGTTCCTCTGTGCACACAGTAGGCCATATACGAGATGTGTGAGTTTGTTGGTCCATGCGAGTGCGTGCGAGTGTGTGTGCGTGTATTGTATCACTGTATGAGGACGATTTTATGTATAAATAGTTTCATGGTTACAAAAAGAGTCAGGAGTGAGGCTTACAATAAGGAAACGATTGATGCAACATCCTCTCACTGCCAAATAGAAGAGGAAAAAGGGAATTCAAAATCTCGAGTAACAAAAAGTGCAAACGTTTTGGCACCACAACATACAAGTAAAAGTAATCACTGTGCAGAATGTCCCATTTGAAGTTTTCAAATGTATGAAAACGGCAACGTTTGACGTTGACGGGTGACGTCACTTCGTCATTCCTGGAATGCAGTGCCCGTTCTGAAACCCAAGACCTATAAAATGACTCCGCTAAAAAGAAGTCAGAGTTATGGCCTTTGCACACAGTTTCCGATTTTCCACGCTGAAAAGAACTGACAATAAATGAATGCATGGTGTCTCTATGACCTTATGCACACTAGGTCCGAATTTGTCACGATTCTGACGTTTCTTTTTTTTTTTTGTTTTTTTGTTAATCAAACCCTGTGTGCAAATGCCTGTAGGGTAAGAGTTATTGCGACCGTAGGTCACATTTAGTATGAAATCCTACAGATCATGTCCATCCGCCTGTGCGTCACGCTCATATGGCCAAGACATCTCCATATACTGTATGGAGCTGGCCAATACCTCTACACCTGACCTCATGGACTCCACATGGATATAGCTGACCTGTTCTGACTTCACAATGATGACTCGGCGAGCCAGATTAATAGTTTAACTCCTGCTTCTTAACTGCTAGGTCGCTTCTCGCCCTTATGTTGCATTCACATACAGAAAAGCCAAGCTAATGGTTGGCTTGGTAATTCAATGTAATCTCTATGCAAACCAGCTTTAAAAAATTCCAAGCTTTGAAATGTTTTGGAGACATTAGGCGATTAGGGTGTCTTATACTGGTACAATATGTACTTAGTTGCATGTTGGTGCACAAGCACGGAAGACACAAAAGCAGACTTGTCATTGTGAATTTGTAGATCTGCTAAGGCATAGGCATTCACGAACATTTGCTTGCAGATCTGATATTTTGTGGCCTTAGACTTAGGGACGAAAACTGTCAAAATGGAGAAAAGAAAATACTTTCGTGACATTGCCGTCGTAACATTTTACAGTAATGCAAACGCGCGCGACCGCGTGTGCGTGAGTGCGACCATGTGTGTGCTTGTGTGCGTGCGTGTGTGTGTGTGTATGTTTATGAACGAGCATTTATGCTAATGATTTTAAATGACAAAGCAGTGCCACCAGAGACACATGCATTATTCATCATGAAGACGAGGGCAGTGGGCAGAACAATGCACACGCACACACACACACACACGCACGCACGCACGCACGCACGCACGCACGCACGCACGCACGCACGCACGCACGCACGCACACACACACACACACACACACACACACACACACACACACACACATACACACAAGCGTGCACGTAAACAATGAGAAAGTTGATGGAATAATAAGTTGGCAGCGCTCAGACAGCTGTGAAGAAGAGATTGTCAGCATGATCACATCGGATTGTCTCTGCCGAGCAGTGGTGGGAAGTAACTAAGTACATTTACTCAATTGATGCACACGAGTATACAATGTTGAGGTATTTCCAATTTCCCACACTTTTACCTCCACTACACTACACCTCAGCAAATACCGTGTGATGTTACAACACAGGTGAAATGCTAACCTGCCGACCCTGGTGAATGAGAACCTGGTTAAATGCTAAACTGCCGACGCTGGTGAATGATAACCTGGTTAAATGCTAACCTGCCGACCCTGGTGAATGAGAACCTGGTTAAATGCTAACCTGCCGACCCTGGTGAATGATAACCTGGTTAAATGCTAACCTGCCGACCCTGGTGAATGATAACCTGGTTAAATGCTAACCTGCCGACCCTGGTGAATGATAACCTGGTTACTGGTGAATGTTAACCTGGTTTCGGAATGGGGATGTTTCGGAATGGAAACCCACCCCCACAGGCGAGGAGTCCCTATAGGTTTAACATATAGAAAATGGACTCTGTCCTTCCCCTTTCCCCAACACCATTTCTTTCTTTTTATCCATCATCAATAAAAACAGTGAATGAACCTCCAAGCTCACAATAAGGAGGGTGTGGAGGCCCTTTGGTGGATTTTTTTGTGTTTGCTTACTTTGTAAACAATGCTGAGGCTAACTCGAGAATGGTTGCTCGGATTCACATGATGTTTTTGTGTGTTCGCGAACGAATGCATGGGTCATCTCCATCTTGGACTATGGACACGGACGCTAACATGTTAACAGGTACGAAAACCGTGGCGTCCAACCCGGAAAGTCGAAGTAATCGTGCCTGCATGTAAACATGTTAATACTTTTCATTGGTTCATTTTTTTACCAACACACAGACGTAAAGGGTGTTCAATAGCACCGATTTATAGTCTGCTGATTTCTGCCAGACAGCGACGATATGGTAAAATATATACGTTTTTGGTCAATTCAGTCGTTATGCCAATTGATTTCTCCCCACACACATTGCTGTGCTGTCACGGCGCCGTTGTATCCTACTGAATCACCTACCAGTTCCCATGAGCCTCCGTCCTATAGTCTTCCCACCCAAAACCCCCTGATGGCAGTCTCCGCATCCTTTCCGCAGGAATACATGCGGTGACAAATTATCACCCGATCCCCACCCGGCTTCCCTCGAACGCGGGGCCAATTCACCCTTTATCAGCCTTCTAGTTGGTCCCTGACTGACCAACCAGCAGGCTCCGCCCTTGTCCCGCCCTGGTTCCGCCTAGCCTCGCCAGGCTTACTCATCTGCGAAGAGAAAAGCCTGGTGACAATAGAAGGCAGAAGACGTTCTGGGAGGTGGGGCTGAATTTTCCCGGAAGCTGTATTTTTTTCACAGTGCGGTGTTCCTGCAAACGTATTCCCTGCACGAAAAAATCTGGTCGCAATAAACAATATACAAACAAAAACATTGATTCAAGCAATGTTACACATATTAAGAGCTACAATCTATTTTAGTTTTTTCGCTGGGGAATGTAAACAGACCCGCATCGCATGACGCAACGTCCGTTAAACGCAGCACTTCCGCTAGAAATCGTGGAACACACCGGAAGGCATATTGTCTACAGGGTGGGTTCCACCTCACTATAGTCCTCAAATGAGAATTGAATACATAGAATAACAATACGAAGCAACTGAATTACAATGGTAGTGGATGGAGAGAAGGGACATTTGTCCCACCAAGACACAGCAACCAATGGGTGAGGAGAGGGGCAGGACAACGGGCGGTACTTGTCAAAGGGTGAATTGTGTTCACATATATAGACGCCCCAACAAAAGCCGGGTGCACCGCGGTGAATTCGAACCCATAACCTCCACGCTGGTGGTGGGCAGAGACTTTGCCACCGAGGATTGTTCATATTTCAACTTAACGTTGAGTCGGCTTTCCCAGACAGTCGCCAGGTGACACCCATCAACATTTACAAGTAGCATTGTTGACGTGTGTGTGTGTGTGTGTGTGTGTGTGTGTGTGTGTGTGTGTGTGTGTGTGTGTGTGTGTGTGTGTGTGTGTGTGTGTGTGTCTGTGTGTGTGTGAGTGTGTGTGTGTGTGTGTGTGTGCTTACCCAACACCACATGTTAATTTCCTGCTAGATAAAGATCATTGGTTACCGGCGGTGTTGTGTATTTCCTGATAGATAATGATCATTGGAAGCAGCTAGGGAGAGAGAGAGAGAGAGGAGAGAGAGAGGGGTGCATGGGAGCCCTCATTTCTAAAAATAGCATTTGAATTCAGTTGCTTATTTGAAAAAAAAAAAAAAAAAAAAAGGAAATAAATAAATAAATAAAAGATCTGTGCTGTTGTCTGTGAAGGGTGAACAGTGCCCCCTGCAGCTTGTTAAGCAGAACTGCCCTGTGTACCAACAGACAGAAACACCTTTCATTCCCCGGAGAATATAATATCTTCAGTCACGTAGAAACCTTGTACATCCAAAGTGGTTACTTTTCAGGTAAATGGGGGGAGAGAGAGAGAGAGAGAGAGAGAGACCTTTAACCACGCCTTTATTAATCTTTGGTCACACTTACAAAAACCTCAGGACATTTCTACATTCTACAACATATGTGTAGGAGGAAGCAAGACAAATACATTAAAATTACTTTATAAAACGTTTTTTTTCTTTTTTTTTTCTTTCTAAAAAGTCAAGAACAACGTTTCTTGCTCAACACTGCACAGGACATCCTCTTGCCCCCACATGTCAACAAATTCTTCCAGACGAGAAATCATTTTGTGATATGAAAACTCTATTCTTATTCGAGCTGTAACCAATCCCTTTGTCATGAGTTCTGCTTCAACTGAACCTACTCCCTGGATTTTGTTCCTCCTTGAAAGCCAGATACTCATTTTTACTTGTGCAACCAAAAAGTTAAGAAGTCCTACTCGTGCCTTTTGTGATGCCTTATACTTTGGCCCAAATATAAACATCTCATCACTTAGCACTTCATTAAACCCCCTAAACCATCCCTGTAGCAGCGCAAACAGACTACCAAGCCTTGGGCACCTTAACCATAGATGTTCTAGTGTCTCGTCCTCCTGACAAAAAGGACAGTTTTTACTAGCCCTAGAGTCAATGTGTGCCACATGTCTGTTAGTAGCCACGGCCCCGTGTACTATCCGCCACTGTAGATCTGCAGTGCGTTTTTCCACTGGACTTTTGTACATGGCCCTCCAGCTGCCCCTTGGAGAAGAGCCTGGTGCAAGGACTCCCGACCACCTCGACTCCTTTACTCCAACCAGTTTGTCCTTGTTGTTGGTCTTGACACTCAATGCGTATAAGGTCTTGCTCGTCAGCTCCTGTAGGTCTCCCAATTGTGGTGTCTTGAAGGAGAGTAGCAGACCGTCCTCCTCTTCCCATTCGTCTACTGCTGCAGAGACCTCTAGGGCTGGGAGAGAGAGAGAGAGGAAAGAAGAAATAATGAACCTGAGTCACAACAGCTAGTTAAGACCTGAGGCCGATTCCACAAACTCTCTTCTTCGTCATGCTCACACTTTCAAGATGTTTAAAAAATTATATTAAAACCATCAGCCAATGCAAAAATCTAAAATGACACGGATGCCTTCCCGGTTTTAACGGGTTAACACAGTGCTTCTCAACCTGTGAGTTTCCACAGTTCAAATATGATTATTTGTGGGGGCCACCGCCTGAAAAAGAACCACTGTGGGTCAATAGACCAATTACTAGGCCTGCCTTTTTTTACAAACATTGAGACTGAATGCACGGACAGGTGACTGTTTCATGTAATCAATTCCCAACAGATCTCTAGTCTAAACCTGTTGTTTTGGGGAGCACTGGTTTCAGTTCATTCAACCTTTTTTTTTCAAGCTGTAGGGAGTAGGGTGTTCATTTACAACAAAAAAAAAGAAAACACTCACAAAAAAGAAAAATATGGAGATTACATGCAATGCTGCTTTTCAATCACTGGCAGCTTTGAAAAACGAACTCTTTAATGTCGCTGAGTTATGGAACATAAATAAATAAAAGGAAACACCCCCAACCGTGCCTTTTGAACAATAGGCAGGTGGCAAGGCTGTCAACATTTGAATTTGAACTATAGAGATGACGCACATTTGCATATTTAAATATTAATCACCAATGTGTGGTGTGGTCCGAGTTTATATCACAATGTTAATGACCAGAGTGGGGTGTAGTCTAAACATCTTCCATGCAGGGACATGCTGGGTCCCTGATTCAGCCTGGGAAAAAGAGTTGTAGAGGCCCTCATTGCGCGCTATAGAGAGAGATCTCTCTCTAAAGCGCTGCTGCTACTCAAAGATTTGCCATTTCAGATCATGACAAGTGACAAGTCAGTGGGACAATTACATGAATTATATTTAGTTGTTGTCGGGTCCAAAACCGTTTGTTTTGTATTTATCATTTTAAAAATGATTTAAACTAGTGAAAACAGCCGTTCTACAAGCACACACGTAGATCTGCTGTTTTCACTACTTTTGTGCGACGGCCTTGTATGATGAAGCAGGGCTTTGCTTTGCGAAAAAAAAAAATTACAAATTCGAAACTCGGAGATACAAGGTTTCTGCCCGACAGTGACGATTTACTTTGTAAGCCCCCAAAATGGAACGAAGGCCGACATTTTATTTTAATTTTTTTCCTAATGGTCCAGGCCGGTAATGAACCGGCCGTTCGGGAGTTGTCCGGCTTTTCCCAATGGCCAGCACGTCCCTGCCTCCATACCTCAACTTTGTATGTTTATTTATTCATGTTTGCAGATATCGCCGATCTAGCTCACAACACAAAGTGAAAATAGCTGCCGTTCTGCAGATCCACAAGCTTGAGCTTGTAGATTGACGATTTCTGGCTGGTTTTAAAACTCATTTTGACGTGAATGTGGTTAAGACTGCATGGAATGTCACTTTCCTCTTCTACCCCAGAATTTGAACCTGCATGTTTCCTGCGCTGAAGTGCTGAAATGTTTACCGTTGAGCTAACAGAGCCTGGCTGCTCGCTCAGGGGATAAATTGAATCTTCTCCTCGGCAGCTCCGACCGCGAGCGGTGGGATGTATCGCTTATTTGTATCGCTCGACAATTCTCTCCTTTTTTTTGTTTACATCTGACATCTGTCATAATGGCAGAAATGTCTCAGAAGAGTGTTGTGTGTGCTGCTGCTCTAACAAGGCAACGTGACAATATCTCTGGTAGAAAGTTACTTTTTTCCCCCGCCTCTACCACTTGTTAATGGATGGAAGAACATCAGATTGCCATAAGAAAAGCACTCCTCCAAAATGTTAACATACTCTACCATCCTCTACCAAAATGACATTAAGACTTGGAACGCATTATTATGCATTATAACATGTTATTACTTTAACCATTATGTTATGCTTTAACTATTAAAAACATAGCAGATAAAGCTGCAAGCTTGTAGATATGCTTTTGAAAAATCGTGAAGATGTTGACCCGATTCTATAAATGTCTTCTAAATCCTTCTAAATCAGTCGTTCTCAAACCTTTTCATGTCAAGGACCCCCAAAATTCCTTGGCCGCGGACCCCCATCTCAAAATATTTTGTGCCAGAGACCCTCCAGAAGCAAATACTAGATTTACAAATGTTCGCTTTAAAGAAGATATAATCAAAAAGTTTAATTATTTATTTTTCTCCAAAAATAGCCGATCTACAAGCTCGCAGCCGCGCTGTGAGCTTGTATATCGGCTATTTGTTTTTATAGTTAAAGCATAAAATAATGGTTAAAGTGGTTTCCAGGTAACAAAAGAAAAAAAAGTATTAAGGAGAGCTTGACAGTTTTGGACATACAAGGTTTCCACCCGACTGCGGCGACCATGTGAATGTCCCTTGTCCTTTTTTATTTAATGTACGACCACATTTAATACCTGAAGACAGATCACTATCTAGGGACCGTAGGTTTGCAAAGTGGGAGCCAATTAGAAAGGAGAGGAACATTGAATTATGCAACGATTAGCCCATTAAACCCTAACCCTATTCATAAATTAATTATACGATATTGTCACTGTCTGGGAGAAAACCATTTTTTTTTTATTATTATTATGAAAATAGTGAAAATAGCTGCTGCTCGGCAGATCCACAAGCTTTGTGAGCTTGTAGATCTGCTATTTTCAAAAGTGTTTTGCAACACTCTTGAATGTCTGCCCGACAGGGTCAATATGTAATTGTGGGCTGACACAGGCCTGGAATTTCATCATTTTAGGGGCAAGGCCACTTGGCCTTTGAGGGTTGTCCATTTTTTAGGGCATAAAGGCCAAACGCCAGGACAGGGAGGCAATCAAATAAAACAAGATTTTAGCCCATTGAAATAATTAATTGAATTTAAGGGTTACATTTAATTTACAATCTGATGCCCAGCCCAGCACAAATCAAAGATGGATTGGTTTAACGATGGGGACTAGACAAGAAAGATACTGGTGTCTACATGTTGGTAAGACAGAGACAGAGGAGAAAGTAGTACAGTCAGCTGGGCTGGGGCATTAAGGCCTCTGTGGCCTCAGGGCATGCAATTTTTTGGAGGGGCACAAGGCCAAACTGAGGGGCAACGACGGCCATGGCCTTCATGGCCTCCCTGAAATTCCTGCCTCGAGACCAGTATGTTAGTAACCCCAAAACTTTATAGACCAAGGTTATTCTCCTAAAAAAATTACCAACAGTAGAAAGGCCAATGAGGAGCAGCCAAAGGATAGATCTTTGTGAGCTTGTAGATTAGCTATTTTCGGCAAAGAGGTTTGGTGTAGAGGGGGAAAAGAGCAGACTAAGTACAGTACAGAGTATAAGGTCAAAATTATTAATGGCGGCTCAAGGGGTTAAATATCTGAAAACACAACTTGACTTGAATCCAAAATACACTGATGATTGTGCTGTCAAACGATGAAACTATATGGAATCTATGGAAAGGTTGTGGGGGTCCCTGCTTCATCTCTCTCAACGAGGGGTCCTTGGCCTGAAAACATTGAAGACCCCTGTGATAGAGGAAATAAGGGGCATGGAGAAGCTGACATACCGGTTGAGATTGCAAGAAGAACAATGGGAGGACAAATGGACTAAATGGACAACACATAAGGATGCTAATCAGGACAATGGGGAGGGGAAAGACACGTGAAAAGAAAAGGGAAGAGCCTGAGTCGAGGGTCATAGTATGAATGTTTATGCAGAATTGTCTTGTGAAAACTTATCTTTGTTTTTTTGTTCTGTCACTGTGTTTAGTTTTTTGTCTTTATTGGGGTTTAGTGGGTTTTGTTTTTGTTATTGGGGAATTTAAGGAGCCCGTTTCTACAACGGCAACGTGAGGCGGGACTACGGCTGCTATGACGCAATCGCCGTTGCGGTCCAAATTGTTAAGCAAAGAGCCGTCGGCGACGGGGTCCCACCTCTTTCACTGAACGCTTTGGTTCCCATGGCGACGCGTCTATACAGCAGGCGTTGTAGGCGCAACGTGGAACGGGACCTTCTGGCGTAGTACAGACGGCTGCTACGGCGGAAGGTTGATCTATCGAGCGCTGAGCATTTCCGGTTGCCGTTGTCATCTGCCGTTGCCATACTAAGCTTAAATAACCTAGTGTCTGAGTATGCACTGTTTGTTTATTTATTTATTTTAGTTTTTGTTTTTTTGGGGCTTTTTATGCCTTTTATTGACAGACAGTAGACTGACAGGAAACGGGGGGAGAGATGGGGAGAGACACGCAGCAAACCTGGGTCGGGCTCGGGAATCGAACCAGCGACCCGCTGCAGGCTACACAAAGCCTATGTACAAGCGCCTGGACCAGTAGGCCATCAGGGGCGCTATTTTAACATTTTTAAGTGATCCGAACATGGGTCCCCAGGGAGCCAGATGTCTATAATAGGTGTCTATAATAGGTCTCTAACCCCTCCTGAGTCATTCCGGGGGGTTTTAAGCCCTACTTCACGTCGGCCCAGAAATATGACACTGTACAGAATCCATCAACGCATTATGATCCTGATGGACTTGAAATGGATCATGTTATTGATCCCCAGGGCTCCATTTCTCTGTGATCTGTCTCCACGGACGTGGACACTTAAGCCCCTTTTCCACTGACATGGCCCAACACCACACCACACCACACCACTCCACTCCACCCACTTGTGCCAGGTTTTCCTCTACAAGGACCTGGGTAGAGTGGTGTGAAAGTGGTACTAAAAGTGGTACTAAAAAGTATATTATCTAGAGTAGGTCTGAGCTAGGCCAAACAGGGCCAAACACTTCATGACTGATCACTCACTGACTTTTCATTTAGACCACCAGGATATAGTTCTAAATCAAATTTATTTTGTATCATAATCACAGGCATTGTAATACTAAACAATAGGATCCAATGGTGGTGTTAATGTGAAAAAAGAACAGGAAAACAAATTATTTATACTTGTTTTAATAAAATAAAAATGTTGCCAAAAAGCTACGCTGGGCCTTGCAGGGTTAAAAGGGTCAATTTGTTTCTTACCGATAGGGGTACTTTTGTGTAATGGAAAATGAAGATATTTGTATGTGGTGCGGTGTGGTGCGGTGTAGTGTCGTGTAGTGTGGTGCTAAAGCTGCAGTGGAAAGGGGGCTTTAGGGCCCTATATTCGTCCAAGCTTTACCCCTTATCCCTAAACTTCTTTGACATTGTTTTTACAACTTTGAAATACATTTTTAAATAGTCCAAATAACTGATCTATAAGCTCACAACGTGTCGATGTAGATCGGCTATTTGAAGTGTTTTAAAATGTTTTCCTAAATAGTAAAAAAAAAAGGCAAATAAGTTCAGGGACACAAATATAGCTCTATAAATGTCTCTGTGATCCGCAGACCTACAAGCTTAGAATACATTGCATCGTAACACAGTGTGAGCTTAGAGATCGGTCCTTGGGGGGGTCTAAAAAAAATGTTATGAACAACTTTGCATTTTCTATCACAATTCTTCTCTTCTGGAGGTCGATGGCACATAACATTGTCAGATGGGGGTCTGTGGCCAAATTGACCCATGGCCAGTGGTGGAAAAAAAGTACTCACATTATTTACAGGGGGCCTGTCACCTAAAGGGTTACTGTCACTTTAAGAATCAACTTAAAAAAACAAGTTAATATTTTTATGATGTCATTGTGGGGATGCGCAATTATAAGCCAATCAAATTAATTGTCTGTATAGCCTGACTGTAAGACTACTGTACTGGTCAGCTGTTTTTGGGGGGCGAGGGGCAGATTACACTGTGATATGAGCTTCAGAGAAGAAAATCACTGTGTAATCTGCCCCTCAACCCCTTTAGGTGACAGTACCCCTTTAAGTGAACGTATCAATACTGCAATGAGAAACATTCTATAAAAAGTCCGGAATTCAAAATGTACTAAAAGTACAAAAGTATTGGCATCAACATGTACTCAAAGTACCGACATCAAAAGTACTGATGAGTACGCAGAATAGCCCTGTTACGACCTTGGGGTCTTAGTATCCTTTGTAGCCAATATGTGGCAATAGGACTATTGTCTAACCTTCTTCCCCCTGGGGTGATCTGCTGAGAGTGGTGTGACAGAGGTGTGTGTGTGTGTGTGTGTGTGTGTGTGTGTGTGTGTGTGTGTGTGTGTGTGTGTGTGTTTGCGTGTGCACGTGTGTGCGTGCGCGCGGCAGGTGTCAATGAGTGACTGGGTGGATGATTGAGAGAGTATAGGTGGCAACCAGGAGGTGATTGGTCCAGACCAGGCACGTGCACACATAGACATCAAAGGGGGCTTGAGCCCCTGCCCTTTTATCTGTCTGTAAAAAGTGCCCTCTCCAGACCATGAATCCAGTTTTTGCTATGGTGAAAGTAATGCAAATGCCCTCTTTCCATGCCATACCTGAAGGCAGCATTCAATAGAATTGCCTTGTCAAAACTCTCCTGAACTTGAATGCAGCCTCTTATGTTGAAAGAATTGCCCTCCCTGTGTAGAAATCCATACTGTTATGCCACATCTCCAGTATTGACTTGGTTATGCTTAGTTCAGTGCGGTTTCACTCACCGAAAATAGCCGACCTCCAAGCTCACAATGGCCCGCAGCGCGATGCGTTGTTAGCTATTTTCGGTGCTTCCACCAAAAGGCCCTTCTGGAAATTCCAGCCCCTGCCTCTCTAACATTCTCTGCACGTCCCTGGTCCACACAGCTGTGGGGAGAGTATAAGAGCAGAAGGCCAACTCTACTCGATGCCACATTTCCTCTCTCTTCACTCCCAACATGTACTGCCAGCAAACAACACCTCACCTCACCTTATGTCCTCTGTAGCCTACTCATGTGCTGTGACAGCTGGGTTTTGGTCATTCTTTGAGTTCTGTTTTGTACAAGCAGATGTACAAGCTCACAACAAGCTTACACAAACTCACACATGGCGTCGCGTAGAGACACATTGTGAGCTTGTAGATCGTTTATTTTCAAATGGCTGAAATGTAAATGAAAGGGACTAGGGGAGAAAAGTAGAACTAAAACATGTTATTGTAATTTAGGTGGTTTCCACAATTAAGTGTAAAATCAGCCATTGCAACGCCATGCACGGCCCGCCAATAAATAGACCTACATTTTAGTAAATCAACTGTAGATCTAGTCGACTACATTCTTGTGACATTTAGTATACTAAAACTAGGTTTTAAGACTAAAACATTTCAGATGACTAAAATATGACTAAAACTAAATAAAAATGTGATTCAAAAGACTATGACTACATCAAAATGTGCTGGATTAACACTGCGTTCCACGCGGCGAAGTTCCAAAAATAGAAGCACATTCCAGAGAGTCGCGGCGTCAGCTGGTTTGGAACGCGGTGTGTCAACTTTGACGCCCTCCATGTCACATGCAGCCGTAAAAATGGATAAACAACGATGACACGAGAGTGTGACACTTTCCCGCTGTGTCAGCTTCACGATGACAGTGACATGGCGTAGAATGACGTGTCCCCCTCAGAGACTCATCTGGGCACTTGACCCCAATTGATGTGTGTGACTCTTACCCACACCCCCTAGCTCTGGTCCATATAGCGTTAAAAGGAGTTCTTGACGCTATATGTCACCGATGAGCCCTTGTGCCTGTAGCTGCACTAGCCCAGGGCTGCTCAGCCTCTCGTTTTTAGTAAAAAATAAATAAATATTAACTCATTGAGTGCCAGCGCCCTCTAGGGGCCAAAGAATGCCAGCGCATCTCTCATAGGAGAACTCCTCCCACCCCCTCCATCTAGAGATCACCAGTTACTGGAGTAAGAGAGGAAACGACCGCTTTACCTACCCAGTACGGAGATGTGAGAGATTAGGAAAATCTTTTGTACCGGCTGCCCTTAAGCTGTACAACGAGACACATAACGGACGCTTGAAAAGGTCTCCCTTCCTAACTTAGACTTACGGAACCATTGCTGTATTGACTTTGACCTCTAAGGAACAATTGCTGTATTGACTTTGACCTCTAAGGACCTTCCAGGAAGAGTGCTCATGTGCGCCTTGCGGTGACACGCTTCCTAGTTTCTTCTTTTTTTCGCACTGATTTTTGACACTGCACTATTAGGTTGTTAGTGTTGGTAGTTTCTGAGTATTTTTGCTTTGTTTAACATTGACAGTGAGATACTTGTTTGCACTAACTAGCGTTGACTGCTATGGTCTCTTTTGCAAGACACTTTATGTATATATTCTTATATATTATTCGCCCCCTCTATTGATGCACCTTCTCCTTATTGGTACTGTACTGCTCTTGTCTTTGTTTTGTTTTTTTCCCTCTTATCTATCTTTCTTACGTCTCTGTAACTTTGTAAATAACTGTATACTGCTGTGCTACTACTGGACAACTAAATTTCCCCCTTGGGATAATAAAGGTATCTATCTATCTATAGGCGAGCGCTTTAGCTTCCAGGACCTAACCTTCCAGGACCTCACGTGCTCACGTTCATGCACGTCATGGAAATGTCCCGGATGATAATGCTAACAGAATGGCTATTCCCATTTTGTCATCTAAAAGATCATTTTTGGGCGATTTCGCCGTAAATAAACCTCGCGCCGCTTCCCTAAAGACACAATCCAGAGATACAAGCCTTCAAAGATGCGGTCTTTCATTGGATTAGGCGGAGATTGGCGATTTCGTTCGCAAATAACGTCCGGCCGGGACGTTGCTAGCTTTCGGCTAGTAGCTACAAAAATCAAGCCAGGCTTCAGAAGGCCTCTTATCATTTTATTCCATTTCATTAAATATCCCGAACTAGTTCGGGATAGGCCCCCTGGAATACGTCGCGCCGCCTACAATGAACATTGGGTGAACATTGGGGGGGGTCTAAACTTTATTTTAAACCATTTTCAATGGAATAAATCGTCGGAGCATCTAGCGTAGCTCGTTGGCTAGCGCTGGGCGAGCCGGGACCACCCACGTTGCTCCAAGCAGCTCGGGGTAAGTAAAATAGCAAATAAAAAATTGTTTTTGATCCCGAATATCCCGAACTAGTTCGGGATAGGCACTGACGTGTTGTGGTTTCCGCTCCAGACCGGTTACAACCCCGAAAAGTGAAGTGATCCCAGACTACCACTGATATAGCAACAGGCTTTTCAGAGAACTGTTCAACCTCATATCTTAATGGGTTAAGTGTATCTTAATGTAAACAACCGGATGTGTTCACGGCCAAGCACCATTTTGGGTGTACTTGGCACAATAAAAGTGTGAGAAAGTACTGATTTAGAAGGCATTTGTTACGATTGGTAGACTCTGCCTCAGGTCTAAATGGGTCAATGTAAACAAGCAGCAGTGTAACTGCTGGACCATATTACGAGTGAAAAACTAACAACTGTGCTGAAGTACAAGATGTCCTTTCTTTCGGGTGGAAACCTCATAGAAAACTGTTACTTTTCAGGATATCATTCAGGATATAATCTTTTTATTTTAAGTACCAAAAATAGCAGATCTACAACCTCATCGCAGCATGCTTTAAGCTTGTAGACCTGCAATTGTTTTGCTACTTTTGTTTGGTGTTAAAGATAATAGAGATCGGGTGGCACAGTTGTAAAGTAAAAAATAAATAGAGGTAGATGGATTGTTTGTGCAGGAGGATAATTATGATTTCTGTAGTGTTTAATTGTTTTGTTTTTCCTCTTTTCTTTTAATTGAATCACTTGAACCGTCTCTATGTGTGTATGCGGCGTGCATGTGTTTGTGTGTGTGTGTGTGTGTGTGTGTGTGTGTGTGTGTGTGTGTGTGTGTGTGTGTGTGTGTGTGTGTGTGTGTGTGTGTGTGTGTGTGTGTGTGTGAACTTTGAACCAATGAAATGTATTGTAACATTGTAACAGGAGCTTGTGACTAAATAATAACTGAATTCCAACCACTGGAACACAGGGTTTCTTTTTTATTTATTTCCTGAAAACGGTTTCAACTCTTCAGTATTTGCTGCTATTTTCCTGAAAAGTTCCTGCAAATGCATTTTTTTCCACAGGTTTCTTTCCCTGTTTTGCCTTTCAATTTTTTTTATAGAGAATGGAGCGTATTTTGCAGAAACCCACACATGGCAAGAAACCTCTCCATTCCCATTGAAAAGCAGAATCCAACTTCATATAGATTTAAAGTTCGAAGCCAGAGAAGGTCATAAAAATAGCAAAAGTAGCTGATCTACAAGCTCAATGTTCATCTGCTGTTACCGCTGTTGCATCCTACTGACTCACCTGCTAATGGGGAAATCTCTCTCTTTCGAATGACCGCCAGTTCGACAAAGGAGCGTTCGGAGGGTTAGCGACTCACCCCACGGAGGTTAGGTTTAGGGTAGCTCTGGTCCATCGCGTCACCTCCGGTGACGCTCTGACAGACCCGTCGGCAAATGAATAGACCGCGTTTTCTCAGCCCCTACGAGCGCTCAACTCGAGTCAAAATAAACTAAACTACTTCACTACTCACCAAACCAAAGGTAGTTTTGCGTTGTTGAAAGTCTATTCTCCACGGTGGTGAGCCCCTCAGCACCCCACCCAATCTGCAAAATACACTATTTTTGGCATGAAATAAAGTGCATCCAACTCGACCGCTGCTTATTTCCGGGTTGTGAACCATTGTATCTGCGGTGGCCGCTGGGTGGCTCGAGGTGGGTGCGTTTTATTTCATGACAAAAATAATGTATTTTACAGAGTAGGTGGGGTGCTGAGGGGCTCACCACCGCGGAGAATAGACTATCAACAACGCAAAACTACCTTTGGTTTGGTGAGTAGTGAAGTAGTTTTGTTTATTTTGACTGAAGTTGAGCGCTGGTAGGGGCTGAGAAAACGCAGTCTATTCATTTGCCAACAGGTCTGTCAGAGCGTCACCGGGAGGTGACGCGATGGACCAGTGCTAGGTTTAGGGTAAGTTGGGTGTTGAACAGATGACACGTAGTAACAGCGAAACGCTCCCCCTGCTAATGACGTTGTTGAGCCTCCGTCTTACTCCTCCCGCCCAACACTCCCCGCTGACAGGCACCGCCTCCATCCCGTAAGAGTACGCGGGGTGACAATATCACCCTCCAATAGCACCCTCCCTGCACTGACTTCCCTCACCCCGGATCACGGACCAATTGTGTTTGTAACAGGCTAGGCACTGGACAAAGGTAACATGTCATTAGGCCGAACACCCTTTAGATCGACCACCAAACTCTAACCCAAACCCTAATCCTAACCTCAGTAAAACTATGCCTAACTCTAACCCTACCCCTAAACTTAACCTCAGTAACCGTGACGCGGGTGATTATCTAACCTGCCAACGCTGTTCGAACCAATGGGAGTTCGACCTATGGGGCAGTCCCCCTGGACGGAGCCCGATGCACCGCAGTGCATTCAAAGCCTGTAATAGAGTTTTATAAAACTGTCAACCTGTATCTATAGACTAGTGTCTAGTAGACAGACACTCCTTCACCTATTCTTGTCCAACTGTCCTATGTATAAATGAGACACTGCCCGGAGAACGGGAAGACACTAGCATGCGTGTGCCTCTGAGCTCTCAACTTTGATGTTAAATAAATATATTATTTCATGCTCACTCTACCTTGTGGAAATTCAAGCCCCAGTCTCCACTGTGGTGGACTGGTACTTTACGACTGTGCCACCCGAGCGCCTGCCTGAGAACATCATTTTTTTAATATCACCCCTAAGTTAGTATGTATGTGACCATAAACAGACGGCAGAAAATGATGTTCCCCAAACAAAGATTTGTGTTGTTAAAACGTTTGTTCACGATGTGTCGCTTTGATATAAGTGGGTCTTGGAGCAGGAATTACCTCTAACCACCACAGACAGTGTCACCAAAAGGCTAGAATGGATGTTACGCAGACAGACTTGAATGGAAAACATACATTAAGCGATGAATGAAGGATGTATTATTACAGGTTAATGTACCCGGCAGCACATCAAGTCATTAAAATCAGCCCCACCTTCACCAGCTGCCACATTAAAAGCGACGAGCACATTAACTGCATTACTAATTACAGTCCAATCATAATGATGGGTGAAATGGCCCGTTCTGAATCATGAGTACTTTTACGTACAGTAAGTATATTATGATGGCAATCCCTCTTCCCTTCGGTGTGCCTTTTGGATTGCTCTTTTGCTCTGATTTGCTCTGACTTGGATACAGACCGTTTGAGAAGCGCTGCACTTAAATACCTGTAGTCTAAGAGAAGTGAACCAAACATAGCCGATACAAGCTCAAAACTAGGGATGGGACGATAATCGCTAATATGTAAAAAAAAAAAAAACACTCACAATAATCATATCGGGATTAAAATGTATCGTGAAATTATCCTCCGTCATACATTATGGGATCAATTCACCTTTTATTTGCAGAGCTGCATATCTGGTACCACTTAAACCCTATATAATTTGTAAAACGGTCCTGAAAATAATGAAGAAAAAACTTGATGCAGTCCTTGATTCATTCACCTAATGTCTTTGTCTACAAACTTGTAGATCTGCTATTTTTGGCAAATGTTCCGCTCCAGGATAATGGTTGCTGGGGATATTTTTATCGCGTTAATGTCGTAAATTGCTATATCGTCCCATCCTTACGTAAAACGTGGTTCTTTTTTTTCTTCTTTTTGGCTGTTGAATGTTCCCCCCAGAATAGGCATGCTGGGGTTCAAGTAATTTAGCAGTTGTTGTTTTTTCCCCGACCTGAGGTCATAACCCCCCTTGCAGGCACTTGTACACATTAGGGCATTAACGAAAAAGTCGACAAGTCTACTCAGTCGACTTCATTACACAAGTTGACTCCCACCAGACAAAGTCGAAAGTCGAAGTTGAAAAAAAAATCCTTTGTATTTTTTTCTATCATTATTTTTGCTCCGTGTGTGCGTCTGTACAGCATTCAAACATTAGGATTGCTTTTTGTCAAGGACAGAATGATCCAATATTACAGTGGTTCTGAACCTTTTCAGGCCGCAACCCCCAGAATAATCATATTTTAACTGGGGACCCCCATCCTGACGAGCGCTAAGAATTGAGGCATTACATAATGGTATAACACGGTTCTATTGTGAAAATAGCAAATCTGCATGGTCACAACGCCCTCGCGTTGCGAGGCGTTGTGACCATGCAGATCGGCTATTTTCACAATTTCTGCCAATTTGGACAATGTTTAATTTGTCATTTTAGAGGTATTAAAAAGTCCTTAAATTCTCACTTTAGAAATGTGAAGATTTACTTTATGTTGGTTTGTTTACAGTTGAGTGAGAAAACAATGTTGTACATTAAGTTAATCATCTGGGGACCCCCCAAAATAATTGGGGGTCGTGTGTGATGTGATGACGTCATCAAACGATAAAACGACTTCAACTCAACTTTTTACTGAGTCGAGTCGACTTGCAAAAATCACAAGTCGTTAATGCCCAAGTACACATAGACATCAAATGGGGCTTTTGCCCTCTCCATGCCATGGATGCAGCATTTAGTACGGAGAAAGAAATGCAAATGCCTTTCCATGCCATACCTGCAGGCAGCATTCAGGAGAATTGCCTTTTTTTCCCCCTGAACTCTCCTGAACTCGAACGCAGCATTTTGCGTTGAAACAATTACGTCCTCTGTGCAGATACGCCGCGTCTTCAGCAGCTAAAGAGTGCGAGGGGGTCGCCGAAGGTCGAGAGGCAGCGTGCAGTAGGATGATTAAAGTGTGCGTCGTAAACGTTCTCAATCGATGCGGGAGGACACTGATGAACCAGCGCTATCAGGGGCCAAGCGCTTCAGCGCGGCCCTGCGTTGGCCTTATTGCTGCATAGCCAATCAGAATGAATCTCCTCCAAGGCCCTGGTGGAAATGACCCGGCAGGTTGACCGCGCCGTCGATGGGAAGGTCTTGTGTGTGTGTGTGTGTGTGTGTGTGTGTGTGTGTGTGTGCGTCTCCTCATGGCCTGACCTTAACGTCTGTTGTTGTGAT
>NC_137824.1:43577375-43594875 GCF_963921795.1 Nannobrachium achirus
CCCCCCCATGATGCGTATTAAGCCATAGACCCCCACATTTATAATGACTCCCGTGAGAGAATACCATGGTTGTTGCATAGATCAAGTACATCATTCTACAGTTGAAAACCATACCGGTAGATTCACTCCCAATCTTCTGCCGTAATCAGAAGGCCCGTAGCACTTGACGCAGCCTTGACGACCTTGCAGTCCTATGCAAAGGCTAAAACGTCATTTAGATGGCATATTATGTAGACTGATGCCAGGTAATTCGTAGACCAGTCTGTGATGTCAGTTGGGCTTTGTTGATGTCAGTTGGGCATTGTTTCCATGGTGGCGACACTGTTTAATATCAGCGATGTCAGCATGACAGACGGTCGGACGGAAAGACATTCGGTAAATTAATAGTTGGGGTGTTTCCTTGCAAAGACATCTCACTGGCTGTATCTTGGTTCTGTTTCAGTGTTTATGTTGACATTCATCCCTTGGAGGGACGTTTTTGTCTGTGAGGTGAAGGGGGAGCTCAGCCAGAGCTCTTAATTTCTCCCTTTGGTAACTGATTGGGCCATGAAAGTGTCAAGTGCTTGAAAGCATCAAAGTACCTACTTGTTTGATGCCTGTCATAGAGGGGATGAGGAGGAGGAGGAGGGGAAAATGTGTTTGTATACACACAATCTTGCCTAGTACCCCTTTGGAATGGAACAGAGCCTTCATTAGTAGTGTTGTAGTACTCAAGTCAATGACTCGTCTCGAGTCGGTCTCAGACTAAGGGACAGGGGACTCTTCCCCCACCGAGTCCACCCGAGTCAAGAGTCAAGACAACAAAATTAAATAATTGTATACCCATATTATGAGGAGCACATTCACATTAACCTTATAAGAGAGCTGTCTGGTGCTTTACATTAATGAAATACTAGATGATGTTTGTAAATGTTTAGTAAGACAACTCATAGTCTGGAAAATGAGTCAAAAAGTGCAAATAGGAACTATAAACTTTTCAAGATGTTACATTATGTGCTGAGAATCCCATGACGTTATACAAAGATCTATCTTATTCATTTTGCTCTCAAAGTGCACCAGAATAATACATTTGACTTACAAATGCAATGGATAATACCACTGACCACACCTCAGTCTTGACTTGGTCTCGACCCCCATTTGTCTGGCTCTCGACTCAGACTCAACCCCCTCCCACTCGGTATTGACTCGGACTTGCCCCCCTCAGACTTGGTCTTGACTTGGACTCGCTTTAGGTGGACTCGACTACAACGCTATTCATTAGTAGCATTGACAGTAGCAAGACCTGTGAAGGAAGTATACGGAAGCTGCACACATTGATTTGCAATGTGGCTGCTTTGCATATAGCCTTTAATTTGTACTGTACTGCATGTAGTGCTGTTACTGTACTGTGTTCCTCCCCAAACGGACAGACAAACAAACAAACAAACAGACAGAGTAGTGCTCAGTGCTCCGAGCAGTGCATGGGGGAAGCGTTTGGCTGCATGAGGACGTGTTGGATGGGTGTGTGTGTCACAACACAAACACTGCATGAATACACACACCGGACACAACACAAACACTGCATGACTACACACACCCGAGGCTCTGCTCTCTGTACTGTTCTCTTTGAATCTCGTCTCGTCTCTTTTCTCCTTTCTGTCTCTCACCCGCTCTCTCTATCTTCAAGTCGTCGTTGTCGGGTGGAAACCTTGTACCGGTATGTCCAAAACCGTTGGTTTGTAGTTTTGATTTTAAAAATGATTTAAGCTGGTGAAAACAGCCGATCTACAAGCACACAACGCCTCGCACCGCGAGGTACTTTTGTGAGACAGTGACGATATACTGTATAGCTTACATATACAGTATATGTTTTTATTTATTGCTTTTGAAAAATATTACACTATTATGCTATAACATTCTCTGTCTCTCTCTCTCTCTCTCTCTCTCTCTCTCTCTCTCTCTCTCTCTCTTTCCACCAGAGCAGACCCCCCCCCCCCCCTCCCCTGGGCTAAGCATCAGTCCCGAGCCATCAGTTCCTGTTAACCATAAAAATGAGGAAAATCCCTTTTGACCAACGGTGACCGGATAAAGATACCTGCGAGCGATGCAAGCTCACGCACACACGCACACACGGACGCATGCACGCACGCACACGCACACGCACACGCACACACACACACACACACACACACACACACACACACACACACACACACACACACACAAGCACGTACACTCAGACACTGCGTGCATGCTTTTCCTCTCATGCATAGGCGGTGGGAATAGGATTCCTGCTTGACAAAACCGCGTCCAATCAGGCTATTGAACCGAGGCTATTGATCCTCCTCCCTGAGCGCCGCAGGCCCCTGGCTGGTGAGTGTGTGGCGTGTGTGTGTGTGTGTGTGTGTGTGTGTGTGTGTGTGTGTGTGTGTGTGTGTGCGTGTGCGTGTGCGTGTGCGTGCATGCTCGTGCGTGTGTGTGTGTGTGTACCATAGACTGTAAAAAAACAAATGGACAGAGACACGCCTTTGGTTTCTACAGACCGTATAGCCTAAATGAAGCCTATTTTTCAGCAAGTGCAAATCCGCCATCTTTCTATATCTGCTCCAGAAATGAAGCCGGAAATGAACGCGATTGGCTGGAGGGCGGGTCTTCACTCTGACTAGCCTACTTTATCATTCATTTTAAAATGAATGTGACCATGATTTACTAAACGCATAACATGAAGATTTAAAAAAAGAATCACACCCGTGTGAACTGAGCGGTGGTTCTCCCCCCGCCCCCCCCCCCCCCCCCCCCCGTGTGTGTGTGTGTGTGTGTGTGTGTGTGTGTGTGTGTGTGTGTGGCCTGGACAACAGCGCCCCTCCCTTAACATGTGTGGGCAGAAAAGGTACTACACAGGCTTGAGGCTACATACAGACCCACCCACATACAAACAAACTAACACACAAACATACATACCTACACACACGGCCATGCTATGGAGACGGTGTGACCACCGCTCAAAAAAATGACTGAAAACAGAGTGTTTATGAAAAGGTTAGGTTACTAAGATAAGAACATCAAATGTAAAGTTCGCCAAATCCTCACATTGAGCTGAAGGTTATTTGTACCGTTAGAAGGTGAAATAGCGACATATGCTGGGCCATTAATTGAAACAGCAGCTGTTTGTACTTATAGCATTGGCATTCATATAACCACTGTCATGAAATGCAGATGTCCTCACAAGTGTATATTAATAAAACGTCTGTGTGTGTGTGTGTGTGGTAAATAAATGGTAAATGGTGCATTTATATAGCGCTTTTAATCCAAAGCGCTTTACATAGATTGTGCATTACATTCACCCATTCACACACACATTCATACACCGGTGGCGGAGGAAGCCATGCAAGGCACCAACCTACTCACCGGAGGCAATTAGGGGTTCAGAGTCTTGCCCAAGGACCCTTCGACATTAACTCAGGGGGAGCCCGGATTCGAACTGGGAACCCTTCGGGATTTATACCCTTCGTGCTCTAATACCAGTTTCTCTACCCCTGAGCTATGCCTATGTGTGTGTGTGTGTGTGTGTGTGTGTGTGTGTGTGTGTGTGTGTGTGTGTGTGTGTGTGTGTGTGTGTGTGTGTGTGTGTGTGTGTGTGTGTGTGTGTGTGTGTGTGTGTGTGTGTGTGTGTGTGTGTCTGTGTGTAGTTGTGCCATTTCAAAACTTCACAGGTCCTGCCATTGGCAAGACAGTAGATTTCCAGTGGATTGGCAGAACATTGAGCTTGTAGATCAGCTTTTTTTAATTTATATTTTACTATTTTTATGACCTTCTCTGACTTTGAAGCTTAAATCCTATGAAGGTGGATTCTGCTTTTCAATGGGAATGGAGTGGTTTCTTGCCATTTGCGAGTTTCTGCAAAAATCGGCTCCATTCTCAATAAAACTCAGAAAGGCAAAACAGGGAAAGAAACCTGTGGAAAAAAGACATCTGCAGGAAATCGTCAGGAAAAGGGCAGTAAATTCTGTAGACTTGAAATGGTGCATCTGTATGTGTGCGTGTGTGTGTACGTGTGTGTGTGCGTGTGCGTGCGTGTGTGTGTTTGTGTGTAATTGATTCTCCTCCTCTCCTCTCCGTCACAGAGGCGGTCTCCTAGTCAAGCCAGAGATTGCAGATCTGCAGCCACCATGCAGTCTAAAAGCCTCAGTTTATTCCTCTACAGGCCCGCGGACGCGGATGTGTTGTGTAGATCGACCGTTTTCGGCTGACGCGGAACCAGTCGTCGAACCAGGCTTAATCCCAGAGGGGAAGCGATAAGGCTGCTACATGATAACGACACGCAGCACAACAGATCGACAACAACATGCACACACGTACAGATGTACGTACACGTACTTCACATGTCCTGCCATTGGCAAGACAGTATTGGAGAAAATGCAGATTGTAGATCAGCTATTTTAGCTAGCTTCTGCAAAAATAAGCTCTGTTCTCAATACAAATTAGAAAAGCAAAACAGGGAAAAAAGACGGTGGGGAAAAAATGCATTTGCCGGACATTTTCAGGAAAAAGTTGAAACAGCACATATGTACACGCACACGTAGGCCTATGTACAGTATGTATGCATAGCATATGTATGCATTTATGTATGCATGTAGAAGGTATGTATATAGGCCTATATATATATATATGTATACAGATACATAACAAATATAGCAACACATAGCAGATATTTTCTGTAGGTTTCCTCGTAAATTAATGCCCTATTTTGCTATGCTACGGTTTCGCACAAAAGTAGCAAAAAAACAAGCAAAAAACAAGCAAACATATTCTACAAGTTTGTAGATCTGCTTAGGGTGAAAAAAGTGATTCATTAAGTTGCAATGTGTTGATGTCCTCACACGTAACAGTAATACAAACGTGTGTGTGTGTGTGTGTGTGTGTGTGTGTGTGTGTGTGTGTGTGTATTACAATACTATACAAGTAAAGGCTTTGGGACCCTGACAGCCAGTGGTAACAGGCTTTAAGTGGTGGGAGACATGTTTGTCATGGGGTCAAAAGAGCAGCGGAGAGCCGACGGGCGCAGCATCCTCCTCACAAGCTCGGGCTAAAAATATACAAGCAGGCAGACAGACAGGCCGGCAGGCAGGCAGGCAGGCAGGCGGACAGACAGACAGACAGACAGATAGACAGACAGATAGAAAGGACGGACTGACGGACAAATAAACAGACAGACAGATGTAGTGGAGCTTGAAAGGTCTCACATCACTTTGTTAGTTGAAAAATAGCCAATTCACTGCGGCACTGCTGTTCCGCAGTATTGTGAGCTTGTAGATCGTCTACTTTCACATATAATGATGATGATGATGATGATAATTCACTGATCGAAGAAACACACCATTATGAAACGTTATGTTTTTTTTTATTATTATTATTGAATAAATAATGAATAATGAATGGGAGGGAGGGGAGGTAGGTTCTGGTGGAGGGTCGCTGACCCTGGAGTCTTTGGGGTACCCCGCCCCGGTAGGGGTCGTATTACGTTATCATCAGCACGGCTGTCACCCCCCTGATGGAACCTACGAACAGCTTCTGGGTGGTTTGGGCAGGTATAAATGGAGCCAGGTAGATTGGCCTGAGGGGCGGAGTTAAGGTGTGTTTCTCCGCCTCCTGAACATCTGTTGTTCCAACTCCATTAATAACAACAACAACAACAACAACAACAACAACAACAACAACAATAATAATAATAACAATAATAATAAGTAGAGTACTCCAGTAAATGTACTTAGCTACTGTTCGCTATGTGCAGCAGACAGACAGAAGCAGTGGAGCTGAAAGGTCTCACCTCACTTTGTTAAATCAACCATCGGCATCCAATACTGCATGCAAACCTGCTCTAATCAACAAGCAAGCCCGCCTGCATAGAGCACCCAAGTCCTGACGTCACTCCTTCATCCCCTGGGTCGACCAATGTTTTTCTCCATGGAGAATAACCTTGGGTCATCTCAAAACCGATGCTTATAAGCATCGTGGTTCAAAAATAAACAATTTGTAATTTAAAATTACATCAGACTTCGGTGCTCTATGTCAGTGGTTCTCAACCAATTGTCCGGGGACCACCAGTGGTCCTTAACGGGGGTTCCAGGTGGTCCCCAGCTAAATGATGGAGAGTTGGTAACCAAATAGACCCTTAGAGATCTTTAACTCTTGAGAGTGACCTGAGCACCTGGGATATTGTAGTGTCAAATAGACCCCCAGGAGCAGATATTTGAGTTACTAATGCTTTTAAAAATATTATATTCAAAGATTTTCTTTTTTCAAAAATAGCAGATCTACCTGTGAGCTTGTCTATCTGCTATTTCTTAATAGTTAAGCATACAGTAATGGTTACAGTGGTTACAGGTCTTAAGTGGTTAAACCGACGTGATATTGATAAATTTGTAGGCCATAGTCAATGAATAAATGATCAACTCAGATCAATGGCAGCCATGTAAGCGTCCCTGTTGGCAGTCTATACAGAAAGCCTCCATTGATTTGAGTTAAACAGTGCATGTCATACTGTAAAGCAGGGGTCTTCAACAGCTGGTCAGGGACCCCTGCTTCATCTATCTCTCAGTCGTTGGGCTGAAATGTTGTAGACAGCTGGGTCTCAGGTCCTTAAATGAAATCCTAATTTCCTAAACTTGCATCCAGTGTTGATTTCATCGCCTAAACTAGAAACACTTTCGTTGACTAAAACCTGTAATGGTCCATTTGGTTTCATTTTACACTCTCAAGAGTTAAAGGTCTATAAGGGTCCAACTCAACATTTAGCTGGGGACCACCTGGAACCCCCTCAAGGACCACTGGTGGTCCCCGGACCACTGGTTGAAACCCACTGGCGTATTACACAGGAGAATGAAGAACAAGGAGAATGTATAAAAAATATAAAATAAACACACATAGATAGATGGCCTTGAAGCAGCTCTGAAAAGACAATAATCTATGTTCAGCAAAAGTCATACTGCTCACGATGAAGTAAATCCAAATGGAACTAATTACTGGAGTGATAATGACCAATTGAACAAAACAAATGATGGCTATGACTCATAGCGTCAAACAGACGTGAAACACCTGGGATAGTGTAGAGTCAAATGGACCCAATACAGCTGGGATAGTGTAGTGTCAAATATACAGTGACTGCACTGTTTTGATAGCAATTCTACCAAAACATGGGAGCATCCTGTATTTAAAGCATCTGCCTCAAAGATCCTCTGCATGTTTGTTGGCACAACCCACCTCTGTGAGCTGACTTTCTAATGAACATAAACTGTGCTTACAGGTGACCCATATAAATCTAAATGACCAGGGGTCATCAATATGACCATACATGTACAAATTCAGTTTTACACATCATCATAATGTTTTCATCATAAGACCCAATTACTGAATGTCTAGTCTCCAGGTTTTCTCCAGAATATGTATGACAATGATTTACTATATGACACTATGACACATTGGGAGTCAATACACGTTTGTGACTGGTTAGCTCAGCCGGTAGAGCTCTCGCCTTTGGACCACAAGGTCATGGGTTCAATTCCGGGCACCGCCAACTCAGTGCATGAGTAGCATGGCTTGGGTGCGGCAAGTATTGTGGCAAGTACTGGGAGCTGATGGTAGGTGTGGACTCTGTGGAGCTCCACCTCAGCAACCCATCTCCTAGGGCTCTAGTGCATTGTAATGGCCCTATCATAGTGTAGTCCGCGGTGATGGTTTATCACCTTGGTGTAGTCTTTTTAAGTCAGAAAACTGCAACATTACGTCATTAGCCACGGTGAAGAGCCACCGCGGACCTGGACATCTCTCCTCTGTTTTTACTTTCAGACATCTCCCCATCACCCCGTTCACTGATTGGTCGATCTAGACCAATCAGTGTGCCCCCTGGTTTCAGAGCCACAGAGTCACAGGGATATAGGGCTTCACCGTGACTATGATTGTTTTCTAATTTTTAGGTGATAGCTTATCACCTAAAAGTTGAGGTGATAACTCTTCACCTTGGACTCTGATAAAGCCTTAACGGGGACAGACTCCAGCGTGTTACCGGCTGATAGCGACAATAAGCCACTCCTGACCTACTTTGGGTGTCCACTAGTACTAGTTGTGCTCAAACATTTTATTTGCAAAGGACCCCCATAACTCTGAGAGTGCACACATGGAACCAACTGAACCCCCATTTAAGCACACTCAGAGTTAAAAACCTCTTATGGTCATTCAGGGCTATAGCTCTTTATGTGTTCATGCAATATGATTGTCCACTCAGGTCTTATGCCTTATGCCTTAACTTCTTTGCCTTTTTTTTTTTTACTATTTTTAAAAACATTTTTAAATACTTCAAATGCTGATCTACATCTGCACGTTGTGAGCTTGCAGATCAGCTATTTGAAATATTTAAATATATATATATATATATATATAGTAAAAAAAAGGCAAAGAAGTTAAGGCATAAGGCATAAGACCTGGATCATAATAGCCCAATGCCTTTTGAGCTTGTAGATGTGCTATGCTTTTGGCTAATATTCCCCACCAGAATATGGACCGCCAGGATTCCATTTGGTTAAACCACTCAAGCTACACACTAGAGTGAAGGAGGGACTAATGGGGGCATAATTATACACCATCTGCAAGATGGAGGGCAGAAAACCATGGGAGATGAGAAATTTGACAACATCATTAGCAACCCTTCTGTCCACAGTCATGTACAGAGACCTCTCTCTCTCTCTCTCTCTCTCTCTCTCTCTCTCTCTCTCTCTCTCTCTCTCTCGCTCTCTCTCTCTCTCTCTCTCTCTCTCTCGCTCTCTCTCTCAGCAGACGTGTTAAAGCAGTGGTTCTCAACCTTTACAGGCCGTGACCCCCAAAATAATCATATTTTAACTGGACACCCCCCTGACGAGCACACTAAGAGTTGAGGTATTACATTTTGTATAACACGGTTCAATTGTGAAAATAGCATTTATTTTCACAATTTCTGCCTCTAATATTTGACAATTTGGCCAATGTTTAATTTGTCATTTTAGAAGTATTGAAAAGTCTTTAAATTGTCACTTTAGAAACATGCATATACCCTCTATACACTTAAACTTTATGTTGAGTTGTTTACTGTTGAGTGAGAAAACAATGTTGCAAATTAAGTTAATCATCTCGGGACCCCCCAAAATTATTTGTGGACTCCCCTTGGGGTCCCGACCCACAGGTTGAGAACCACTGTGTTAAAGGACAGATGAAGGAGATCCCACCAGAGTTGCTGCCAGGTCTGCTTATTATAAGCGACTTTGGGCTTGTTTGTCTGTAAAGTCGCTTAATTGTTACATTTTGCTAGATGAGGGGTGGGGCTTATTTCCAAAGTAGCTTATTTGGTTTTGTTTCTGAATGTAGTTTAAACCAGCGGTTCTGAAACCATTTTCATGTCAAGGGACCTCAATTTAATTGTCTGCCGGACTAACATCTGAAAATATTTGGTGCCAGGGAAATTACCTCAAATTTCAAATAGCTAATTTAAAATAGGTTTAACTATTTTATGTACTTTTACTTCTACTCCACTCAACTACTTTTGATTATTATCACAAAACATACATTGACCACTCCATTATAATATTATTATTATATTTATGGATTATTTTATACTCCACTCAACTACTTTTGATTATTATCACAAAACATACATTGACCACTCCATTATAATATTATTATTATATTTATGGATTATTATATTTCTAACCCTAACTACTTTTGAATAATGTTAGCATTTAATTGATTTTTAATTCACTCGCAGCCCATAAAACCTGGTTTAGTTGTGAAAAATGTTCGTCGACTACCTTTTTTCACTAACTAAAAACTATACAGTAGCCTACACTAAAAATAAGATTAAATATAATGACAATTTAGTCAATAAATAAAAAACTAGACTAAAATGGTGGAGAAGATACCCAGTAGAACTAAAAGACAAATCATTTTATATTTGGTTGCGCTCCGGTGTTGTGCTCTGAAAATAGCAGATCTACAAGCTCAGAGATATAGTAACTGTATCGAAATATCGTTTTTAACTTAAAAAATCGAAGTAGATCGAAATAAAAACAGCTAAAATCGAATCGTATCGTTTTATTTTGTATCGTATCGAATCGGCAGTGCAAAGAATCGATTGTATCGATACTACATACTTGTGCATTGTATTTAGCATTTTTAAGAAGAAAAAATGAAAAGGAGGAGTTTAATTACTTTTCCTTTCCATATAGCTACACTGGACTATCGATAAATGTGTGTAATCTCTGGGTTCATGTCAAGGTGCAGGTTTGTCAATATACAATGTCCATGTATTTGGCAGATAATCACAGTGTTTATTTATTTATATCCATAATAATACATGTTTCCCTTAAAAACCTGCACTATCCACACCTTTCACATAGATTTAATTTCTTTGCTAAATAGTTACTATATCGATTTTAAATAATTAAATCGTATCGTATCGTATCGCCATGAATGAACCAATATCGTCCATGTATCGTATCGTCAACCATGTATCGTGATATGTATCGAATCGCTATTAAAATGTATCGTTACACCCCTAGTACACTGGCATACATATGGTTCTCAATTCATTGACAACATATAGTTGAAAAAACACAAAACTCTCTCGCACACGCACGCACACACGCACGCACGCACGCACGCACACACACACACGCACACACACACACGCACACGCACACGCACACACACACACACACACACACACACACACACACACACACACACACACACACACTCACGTTTGTAGGTTCGGCACAAACACAGTGAAAAAGTGAAAGTCCTTCAGAGAAAATTGGGGGAGGATTTTCTTTTATTTTCTCTTTCTCTCTCTCTCTCTCTCTCTCTCTCTGTCTCTCTTGCTCTCTCGCTCCCTCGCTCTCTCTTTTGACTCGCCGCTCTTAAACTTTTGGAAGGGTTCAGCACAAAGTGGTAGTGGTGAAAGTGCACATTTGAAGGGACAATGGGAGGGGTGTGTGGTGGGGGTGTAATCCTTCTGGGCTGCCATCCATCTTGTTAAATGTGAGCGATCGCCCCCCATCCCCCCGCCTCCCTGCACCGGCAGCCTCCTAATAGAGACATAAATAATAATAAAGACAAAAGGAACAGAAGCCATAGTGGCCGGAAAGTAAACCAAAGTTAATTTACTGTATGGCAGCGGCTCCCAAACTCTGGGTCGGGACCCATTTGTTGGGACGCAGTCCAGTTTTTATGGGTCACGACTTGGCGTGTAAAAAAGGTGTAATTTATTATTCTTTTTTATGCAAAAAAAAAAAAATCGACAAATGCAACCTGATATATAATGACGTTTTGTCATTTCTATAGTTATACTGTCGTTGGTTGATTACTTTTGATGCTGTAATGGTCTTTTTTATTTTTATTTCTTTTGTAAGGCCTTAAGGTGCCGGCTACACAGAGCTGGATATTTCTGAAGCTAGATATTTCTTTGTGCGAATGGGGCTTGCAGCCACACAAAGCTGGATATTTTGGCCCGTGAAATGTTTGAAACCGAATAAATAAGTGAAGATATTGAAACATATCCGATTCACTGGATCCATGTAGGCATGGAACACGGATATCTCTGAAGACTGTGTGTGTGCTTGTCCCCCCTAGTGGAGGTCTGGGGACTCAGATTATTTTAGACCTAGATATCTTTGTCGTGTGGACCTACATATTTGTTTATATGTGGATATCTGAACATCTGGGATATATGAAATATCCAGATTCGTCTCTCCTAGGCCTAAAATTGATACTTCACTGTCATCTGGGCCCCCCCCCCCCCCCCCCCCCCCCAAAAAAATAAATAAAAAAATGTGGGGTATCAAGTCTGTGTGTATACTAACACATTCCCCCGCCTCCCCTCTATCAGGCATCAAACAGGTAGCTGTCGCTGATGCTTTCATTGATTCGAGAGATCACTAACGAGCACTTAACACTTTTATCACACTTTTATGACACATTTAACCCATTTAGGCCTGGGATTATTGAATGTTTGAACTATTGAAAAATAGCAGATATACAAGCTCACAGCATGGTACCGAGTACAGGTTAAAATCTTACATAACAGTCAAATACCCAGGTATTTGAGGGTTAAATTAGATTTGATTAAAAAAAATCCAAAATTTAATTGCCGGTCCGCGTGTCCCAAAGATGGTGCTTCCGGTTAGGGACCAGAAGCGGAACCGGATCAGCATGTTTTAGGGGCCGGAACAACACGTTTCTCATCGCGAATAGGGCTGAATAGGGCTATGACATTTTACATGATGATTAATTGTCACTCAAATAAATGTGATTAACGATTTAATTGTGTTTTTGTCATTGACAATTACATATCTGTTTGGCTTTTAGGCTTTGAAGTTGCACATGGCAGATATGACACATAACTTAAATATACAAAGAAATTAGTGACATATTTGACAACTTTATACTTAAAAAAGACCATTGATACTGGAAATAGCCGATCTACAAGCTCACAAAAAAGTGTTTGAAACTATATTATCATTTCTCAACATGGAGACGATTATGAAAATTATGCAAGATAATTGCGATTACCTCCAATAATTGCGATTAGACGATTATGTAATAATTGTGACAGCCCTAATCGCGAACAGCGCGCACGCGGATAGTGCACGATCCTGCACAATGGACACGTGCGCGTTAAAAAGGTTACATAATCACAGCAGGCAACCAGAAAAGTCAACATTTCTTCTCAGCAATCGATGAGTTAAGAAGATATAATAACGTGAAGGGAATTGACGAGCAGATTCCAAACAGCATTCGGGGGAGTGTGTATAGTTCCAGACTATAATAGCATTCAGAGATTGTGGAGTTGTCTGGTTACGCGAGGCCATGAAAATAGCAGAACGACTCACAACGGGGCACAGCACGGCCCACAGTGAGCTTGTCGATCTGCATATGTACTTATGTGGAAGCTGTGAGTATATTTTGACTCAAGCAAATAGCAGCTTCGTAATGTAGACGTACATATTGATGAAGAAAACAGAGCCGCGGCCAGCTTGAACGCTGGCTGTGGTAGGTACACATCTCTTTTCTGTCATTTTTTCTCCTTTTTTTCATAATTTATTTTCTCCCGAAGCTCAAAGCTCAGAATAAGAAGCGACAACAAGTGATGACGTGAGAATAATTGAAAATGAGTTGGGGCGGGAGCGGCTAAATTGAATGATGGAATAAGGGGACGTGTGCATCCATTATGTGAGCACGCACGCACGCGCACACACACGCGCGCACACAAACTATACGTCAGTGCACACAGTGGCGACAGAGCAAAATGGATTGCAGCACTCTGCAGCAAAATGATTAAAATCTCTGTGTGAAAAGCTACCCACACACACACACACACACACACACGCACACAAACACGCACACACGTACACACACACACACGCACGCACGCACGCACACACACACACACACACACACACACACACAGAATCATAAGCAAGGACAGACCGGCAGAGTTGACGGTAAAACAAAAGTGAACTCACTCACTACCAGCACAACCGTAGATAGGCACACACACACACACACACACACACACACACACACACACACACACACACACACACACACACACACACACACACACACACACACACACACACAGACAGACAGGCATGCGCGCGCACACACGCACGCACGCACGCACACACACACACACACACACACACACACACACACACACACACAGGAACGCCTATTATAAATCAACTCAAACCAACAGCTCCTTATGCTTCAAAGTCATCTTTGAATCGCTTATCCACACCGTAAGAATACCAATTCATCCCCTTCTATCACACCCTCAGAGAGAGAGAGAGAGAGATGGAGAGAGAGAGTCCTCCCCTTCTATCACAGCCCTCAGAAAGAGAGAGCGAGAGAGAGAGAGAGAGAGAGAGAGAGGGAGAGAGATGCGGAGGAAAGAAAAGCGACTGAGACAGTGCGAGCTAGAGAGAGATAGACAGAGAGAGAGAGAGAGAGAGAGAGAGAGAGAGAGAGAGAGAGAGAGAGAGAGAGAGAGAAACAGTCAATTATCCACAAAATTGCTATTTATGCATTTCTGTCTGCCTCACAGCAACCCTCACAGAGAGGGCGGGGGTGAGAGAGAGAGACACATAGAGAGACAGAGAGAGAGAGCGAGAGAGGGAGACTCACAAGTAAGTCTCTAAACCTTTTGCTCTACAGAGCCTGAAGTCTGATTTGTACTGTGTCTCGCGGCAAATATAGCAGATCTACAAGCTCAAGCTCACAACCTGAGCTTGAGCATCCGTGAAGCATTGTGATCTTTGCAACAAACCATAAAAGGCTCCTGTCTTTCCATTGCTGAAAGTGGGTAAATAAAAATGATTATTAATTATTAATGATTATTAATATATATATATATATATATATATATAGAGAGAGAGATATCTTTAGGGCAGACCTTCACAGTGGGGCTGTGATATGATTGGCTCTCAAAGCAGTGTGGGTGTGGCTTGTCAGCAGTCACTATCGTCGCTATTTGTCCGATTACCTGGAATTGAGAAAACCCACAATGTCAATATACAACCAGTGTCTCTGCTTTCAGGCCAGAAACCTTGCATGTCCATTATGTCAACCTTGTATGTTTCTTTTTCATAAATTGACACCCGACTTCGCCGTACTAATGTCACGCGATCTCTAGCCTGATAATTTACATTTTAGGCATTTAGCAGACGCTCTTTATCCAGAGTGAATTGCAATAAGCAAGTTAAACACATACATGAAATGTATCCCTCATTAGCAACACCCGCAGGAAAATAGGATTTATTTTTTCATTGCAACTCAAAATGCCTCAGAACACAGAGATAGAAGTTAAAACCTTTTAATACACGTTTAAAGAACCATGATAACATCTTTCATGTTTTGTAAAAACAGCATGTTATGAGATCTTTAACCACTTTCAACCTGGCGTCCCTCGGGCACGTCCTTTGATAGGCGATAATTTTCAAACACTTTCTCTTTTTCTCCCGGACAAACCAGCGATTGATGTACTACAGGCCAGGGATGGATTAATACACTGGCACAATGTGCACGTGCACAGGGGCCCTGGTGCCAAGCGGGCCCATCCTGGCATTGCCCCCTGAAAATCAACATTTCCATTAGTCGGTCGGTAGTCTCGCGTAGCCAGACAACTATTCCACCATCTCCAAATGCTATATAGAGTCTGGAACGGCAGCTCCCGAACGGCGAGTATCGGAAGTAGCCACTGCTGCACTGAACTGTAGTCCCACTGAAAACATAACAGAAACACAATAGCTCAGACAAAGTCATTCCAGCGGCATATTCTTATTATGGGTGTATAGTTTAAGACAACATTTGAAAACATCACGGAAGTAACACCAATAACACCAGAGAAAGACGAAATAACACCCCCGAAAATACTGAAAGAAGACACATGCCCAAAAGCTCAAGGAATAGGGTTGAACCTGTGATGTTCTGCCACACTTTTTATTTCTGTTTTATCTATTAGTTTGGTCATTAAGGTCCACAGAATGAGAGGCCTGCTCTGCAGGAAACATCGCGAAAAAAAAGTTATGGCCATTTGTATATTCACTGTCCCATTGACACCACTACACAGGAAAGGAAATATATAAAAAAAAAAAGAAAGATTCTGCTTTAAGTAGCGTGTGAGGGGTCAAACTGGAGGGTTTTCATGATTCTGTATCCATTGCAAGCATTTGTTTTGCACAAAAAACATTCCTTGGGCTAGAAAACGAACCAACAAAACTGTGAAAAGTGATGACTCATCACTGCGATGACTGTGAAAAGTGATGACTCATCACTTTTCACACTTTTGTTGGTCCGGGACTGGATCCCCGGCTATAACGCTTCCAGTAGGACATGTTATTGCTACTGCACCAAGGGAGCGGTTGCGTCACATCCGCTTTATCTCGCACTCATCGTTTCTATTTCCGTGCCCCAGACTGTATGCCGGGAGCATTTGCAAATCACGGAGGCAACATCTGGCCACGTAAGACTAGTCGGTCGGAGACCCTTCTGTCCGTTTCATCTACTTGGTGATGATCCGCTTTCCAGCTTCCAGTCGTCCAATCATTACAAGTTTCCAACTGTGTGAAAATGAAATATCCGCTCATTTTAAAAGTCATTTGACGCCTCACAAATAAACAAACAATGGACCTGCATTAAACATCAGCATTTGGCAAAACATAATTTATACGATAAGAAAACCATGTGCTTGCTGTGACTTACACAATGTAGACCTTTTGGAGGGGTCACAGTGGCACAGTCGGTAGCGCTGTCGACCTCACAGCTGGTAGGTCCCGGGTTCGATTCCTGCCGGGGACGCTGTGGCTGGGGCGTGTTCTCCCCTCTGCGTTATCAGTGCCCAAACCCTAGGCGGGGTTGGCGAAAGGGCCTTTCTTTGTGGAGTTTGCATGTTCTTCCCTTATCCTCTAGTTACCCACAAAAACATGCAGCAATCCTGCTCTCTATACTGCCTCCCCTTGGCCAGCCAGGGCACCTGATGGAGGGGAAAGGAACTGGTTGGAATAACGTGTTGCTTCCATGCGCTACATCCTACTGGGACCCCGTGTGATGAAACATATTTAGAGACAAAAACAAAACATGTAGACATGTAGACATTTTGGAAGTTCATTGTCTCTTTAGACCACCTCACATGGCGAGTTTGTGGGGAAGAACTCATTGTTCCGCAGGTCCGTTGGTCCGAGTAGGATGGCCGTCAGCAGGTTAGCTACTCACCAGCGTCGGCAGGTTAGCATTTCACCAGGTTAGCATTCACCAGCGTTAGTTTTACTGAGGTTACGGTTAGGGTTAAGGTTAGGTTTAGGTCGTCGGCATACCGGCCTGTCGACATATTGGCGTGGACCCAAGTTTGTGCACAGGGCCCATAGTCTCACCTGAGGCCCTGTTTAGTCGACAACTGAGGGTGCCATGGCATTGGTCCGAAGGTTCATTAGTCCGAATTTGTTAAGAATACTATGCCTAACTCTAACCCTAACCCTAACCCTAACCTCTGTAACCATAACTAAATTCGGACTAATGAACCTTCGGACTAATGAACCTTCGGACTTATGGGCAGTCCCCAGTTTGGTGGCGTCTGACTTGTTATTCTGCATTCACATTGTCCTGGTAGTAATTGCAAACGCTGTAATGTGCATGCCATGTCGCTTGGTGGCGGTGACGCACAGATAGACAAGTGGCGCCGTTATACTCCTTGTTTAAATTCACCATGGTAACATGGCTGCACGTGGTCTGCACCAGAGCCTTGTATAGAGTTCTGCCAATGCGGGGTCAGAAACAGCACCGGGCGGTCACATGGTTCATGTAACTCGAAATGTCACTTTACCCTCATAGACTCCAATGCATTCTGTAAACTTCGCGCTTTGTCACTATGAGCCAATAGATGTGTAGAGGACCTGGCCCCATGTGGTGAACGGGAGTGGCGCGACTCTCTCTGTATACA
>NC_137824.1:43597375-43634875 GCF_963921795.1 Nannobrachium achirus
ACGACAGCAGAGCTTTGCCCCCCCCCCCCCCCCCCCTAAAAAAAAAAAGATTCCGATTGAGTGAAAAAAAAAACACTATCACTATCAAATACTTACTATCGGGCAGAAACCTCGTATCGCCAAGTTTCTAATTTGTATATGTTTTATTTTTCTTTTGTAAAGTAAAACCCTGTTTTATCATACGAGACAGTCGCGCAAAAATAGCGAAAATAGCAGATCTACAAATGTGTGCTGGTCGATCGGCTATTTTCAATATTTTAAGTGCAAAACAAACGGGTTTTGGTCATACCAGGTTTCCGCCCAACAATGACGACATACCGATATCCTGTGACGTCAGGTCATGTAACCCTTGGAGAAAAATAAATAAATTATGCAAATCCGCTTATTCCATCGCTGCATTTATATGGCGCCTTTATCCAAGGCGCTTTACATTGTGCATTACACCCATTCACACACACACTCATACACCGATGGTGGAGGAAACCATGCAAGGCACCAACCTGCTCACCGGGAGCAACATGGGTTCAGGAGCTCCACTGATGTCATATGCCCCCATAATTCGGCACAAACATGGGGATGTATGCAATCTACAATTCTGCCACCAAAATGTGGAACGCCCTACCGCCAGCCGCCAAACGGCACGACTCCCTATAGATCCTCCTTCAAAAGCACCTGTCTGCAATTTACCACGGGACCTTTGCCTATAGGTCCATGGATCTCAGGGCGTATTTCCGAACGCACCCTATGGTAAGAGGAAGGCGGTCAGTGTGGGTCGCGGACCACGCTCTATGGGCCCTATGTCACTTTAGAGCAGGCCTGGGCATTGTGCGGCCTGGGGGCCCTTTGGTTCACTCTGACCGCCCCTTGTAGGGTTAATGGCAAATTACAAAATAAACACATTTTCTAATTTTACCTCATGCATGGACTGAAGCTGCATTTCATTTATCTTGAAGTTTTTTTATTCACGCACATGTGGACGCAATGTGTACATCAGCATGTGTGCATGATCATTGGATGTTGTCTCAATAACAAGCAGGTGGTCAGACTGGTCACAAGTCAAGACGACCTGCCTTACCGTATACCCATCAAAAATGGCTAAAGTGGCTAATAAAAGAGAAGTCGATGCCGAATGTCGGGTTTTCAACACAAAATTTACTGCTATTATTTATTTACTGAAGTCGGAGGTAAAGCTGTGTGTTTTGTTTGCGGTGAGCACATCTTGCGGTGTGCACTGCCTCGGTGTGCACTGCCTTTTGGCCCGGCCCTAAACAATATTTTCTGTTGTTCATGTGGCCCCATGGAAGAAATAATTGCCCACCCGGGCCACCCCTGCTTTAGAGTTTAACCAATTCAACAATTATTTTATGCTTTAACTATTGAAAAATAGCAGATATACAAGCTCACAGCGCGGCTCCATTGGTTAATATGTATTTAAATCCCCCACAGACACTTAATCACTCTGAAAAATCACCGATCTACTGTGTGTCTGACTGTTACACTCTATGGGAGTCCCTGAAAAACATGTATTTTTTGGCTAAAGGCACCATTTCAGCAAATTAGAATCACTAGTGCTGAGTCACTTGACTGCTGGCTCTCTCCATAAGTGGATGTCGTTGTTGTCGGGTGAAAACCTTGTACGTCCAAAACCGTTTGTTTTGAATTTTTCATTTTAAAAATGATTTAAACTAGTGAAAACAGACGATCTACAAGCAAACAACGCCTCGCCGTGCAAGGCGTTATGTGCTTGTATATCTGCTGTTTTCACTACTTTTGTGCGACAGCCTTGTACGATGAAGCAGGGATTTACTTTGCGAAAAAACATACAAATGTGAAACTTGGAGATACAAGGTTCCCATCCGACAACGACGATGTATAATTGGAGTGACCTGAAGTGGTCCCGATGTACCACTTCAGGTCACTCCAACACCATAGGACCCTAGACTGGTAAAAAATAAAATAAAACTAATGCCTGTATTTCAGTGATTTCAAATCGCCCATTTTTCTAAATCCGGTCTGAAATGCCATTTGAAAAGTCGGGGAAACGGGACATTCTGCATAATGACTATTTCTACTTTTGGTACTTTAAGTACATTTGAGACCGACACTTTTGAATTCCTGACTTTTACTTATCTCGGTTGCAGTAGGCTAATTATTAGTAAAATAGTGAATAGTTGTTCCACACAAGGACACCAAAAATGATATGTATTTAGTCTGCAAACCCCCCCATCTCAGACTATTTTGCTCCAGGGATCTCCAGAAGCAAAGATTTGGGTTACGATCTTTCACTATGAAAAATCGCACCAGTGCAAAGTGAGCGGTGCAAACACGACACACATGCATATCTCCTTGTATGGGCTGTGAGCACAGATCTCCATACATGGAGATCTATGCTAATACATTTTGGCTATCCATACATGGAGATCCGTTCTAATACACACAAAGTGAAACGTAGGAGCGGTTTGCACCGCATAGCAGATATACAGATGTGCACTGTGCCATTGGTGATTTCCAGTGGATTTCCAGAACATTGCGCTTGAAGATCAGCTATTTTTGCTATTATTATGACATTCTTTGACTTCGAAGTTTAAATCTGCCTATGAAGGTGCATTCTGCTTTTCAATGGGAATGGAGTGGTTTCTTGCCATTTGCGGGTTTCTGCACAAAAAAAATTCGCCATACCAATTAGAAAGGAAAAACAGGGAACGGAACCTGTGGAGAAATAAAATGCATTCGCAGGACATTTTCAGGAAAAGAGCATTAAAGCCCGAAGACTTGAAACTGCACCCAGGGACGTGCTGGCCATTGGGAAAAGCGGGACAACTCCCGAACGGCCGGTTCATTCCCGGCCAGTCCAGGCCGGCCATTAGGAAAAAATAATAATAAAATGTCGGCCTTTGTTCCATTTTGGGGGCTGGGCAGCCAACAAAGTAAATCGTCACTGTCGGGCAGAAACCTCGTATCTCCAAGTTTCAAATGTGTAGATTTTTTGCGCAAAGCAAAGCCCTGCTTCATCATACAAGGCTGGTGCACAAAAGTAGTGAAAACAGCAGACTCGTGGTGCGAGGCGTTGTGTGCTTGTAGATCGGCTGTTTTCACTAGTTTAAATCATTTTTAAAATGATAAATACAAAACAAACGGTTTTGGACATACAAGGTTTCCACCCGACAACAACGAAATATAACTCATGTAATTGGCCCACTGGCTTGTCACTTGTCATGACCTGAAATGGCAAATCTTTGAGTAGCAGCAGCAGCGCTATAGAGAGATCTCTCTCTATAGCGCGAGCGCGCAATGAGGGCCTCTCCAACTCTTTTTCCCGGGCTGAATCAGGGGCCCAGCACGTCCCTGACGGCACCTGTACAAGCTCATGTATAGTAGCATGTACGGTATGTAGCTCTGTGTATCTAGCTTGTACATCTGCTATTTTTTAATGGGGTTTTCATTTATTATTATTTTTGACTCAGGGCACCCCTGTAAATAACCCCTTCATCCACGGCACCGCTGAATTACACTGTTAATATTTTGAATCTTACTGTAGGCCTATATCATATTACGTTACATTATATGCATCGTTTCACCTGAGATACGATATGTCACGGACAAATATCGGTTTCCATTAGAACAGATTGAAAATAGCTTTTATACTTGATGTTTAACAACTTGAATCACTTGAATCCATATTCTGGGGGGGAAGGTTCACCAAAAAAATGCCGATCTACAAGCTCACAATGCATCAAAACGTGATTCGTTGTGACCTTGTAGATCTGCTGTTTTTTTGGTAGAGAGAGTTTAGGCGGATGGAGAAATAACTCCAAAAGTTAAAGTCTAAGTGGTTAAACTGAAGTGATATTGATGCTTTCCAAATATTATAAGTGTTGGCTCGCTGAAAGGCGAGACCAGTATGTTATACCAAAACTTTATAGGTCAAGTTTATTCTCCTCAAAAAAATTACAGACAGTACAAAGGCAGGGCCCTTAGCCAATGAGAAGCAGCGTTCTTGGTGACATCACCACCAACAAGTGCGACCTGATATAAATAACAACAACATGTCGGCTCGAGACCAGTATGTTAAATCAGTATGTTAAACCAAAACGTTATAGACCAAGGTTATTCTCCTCAAAAAAATTACAGACAAAGGCAGGGTCCTTAGCCAATGGGGAGCAGCCAAATGGTAGATCTTTGTGCCCATACTGTTTCATAGGAACAGTATTTCTAGAATTATATGTTATTAGTGTGGTTGCCCCGCATTACAACCAGTATATATATATACGGACGGACGGACAGACGGAAGGGCAGACATTTGGTAGTTTAATAGTAAGATAAGATATATATTAGGACACCTTCCTATAGAGGCTATATTTAGCTCCAATCTAAAGTGACAAAGATGCTTTCCAGGTTTCAATGGGTCAAATTTCTTTTTTGAAGCGGTGAAAACCGCTTCCAATGAATGGCTTTGTGTGTATCACGCCCATATATGGTCATTTCAGTCCAGAATGAACAGGCTTTTTCAAAAACAGAATGTCCGTTTAATTACCATATATGGTGATCTCAGTCCAGAATGAACAGGGTTTTTCAAAAACACAATGTATGTTACCTTATGTCCATATATGGTCACTCCAGGCCAGAACGAACAGGTTTTTCCTGTCCCGTACGTGCAAAATATCAGTCCAGAATGAATAGGCTTTTTCAAAAACAGAATGTCTGTTTAATTACCATATATGGTGATCTCAGTCCAGAATGAACAGGGTTTTTCAAAAACACAATGTATGTTACCTTATGTCCATATATGGTCACTCCAGGCCAGAATGAACAGGTTTTTCCTGTCCCTTACGTGCAAAATATCAGTCCAGAATGAATAGGCTTTTTCAAAAAGCAAAATGTGTGTCCCATGTCCATATATGGTCATTTCAGTTCAGAATGAATAGGCTTTATCTGTCCTGTACGTCCAGAATATGTGTGCGGTGTTCCTCCCGGTCAGATGAATGGATACTTTGAGGATTGGTCAAGCTTCACATGATAATTTGGCCTTCAGGTTTTATCTGTCTTGTACATGCAATAGGTCTCACCTATTGCAGCAATGAGAAATAGCCGCATAAGAGCAAAAGCAAAGGCACAATATCATACCGGCTCTCCAGACAATTCTATACTAAGATTCACCGCTTCACTTCGAACCGAGGTTTGATTTTTTTTCTTTTCAGTTGAGCTACCATCCTTCCGCCATTGTGCGCGGGAGCCTAAAGCAATATAGTATGACCGTCTGGTGAAGGGTTTCCACACGCAGAGAGAGACAGCAAGCCAAGAGCCAGCGAGCCCCTGCCGTTGTCAATAATAGCGATCAGAATATCTGAGCTGACATGAAAGCACTATAAACAACCTCCAACGCCAAGGGAAAGTGACAGGACAAGGGCAGCGAAAAGCAGCGTGTCCCCACTCCCCATACACCAGTGGTAGCTCTGGTCCAGAGAAGCAGGCTCAGATATACAGTACAAGGAATTCCACTGCCCTACGAGGGATCGACTTTAGTAAAAAAATAAACAAAACTACTTCGCCACGCTACTCACCTAAACAATTGTCTAGATGGACAGTGGGATCCGCGCCCATAGGGTGGATTTTTTTTCGCCACCTGTTTTTTCTTATATCCTTGAAGGGTATGTTTTAAGATTCTGCCAGGTACCAAGCTGAAATATGTTGTCATGGGGTTCATTTTTAACGATTTCTGCATGTCTATTTAGACTACAAAGGCAGTTTTGCGTTGTTGAAAGTCTATTCTCTGTGGTGGATAACCTCTCAGCACCCCACCCACTCTGTAAAATACTCTATTTTTGGCATGAAATAAAATGCACCCACCTCGACGCTGTGCACCGGCGCAGACACAACCCAGAAATACAAATATTCATCTGTGGCTCTGGTAGGGAAGGAACGATAAGCGATTTTTTTTATCGTTTATCGTGTTAAAAAACACTCACGATAATCGTATTGTGGAGATTACATTTATCATGATATCGTCCTCCGTCATGCACTGGGATCAATTCACCTTTTATTTTTGCAGTGTTGCCTATACGGTACCACTTAAACCCTCTATAATTGGTAAAAGGTACTTATAATATACGTACTTGATACAGTCTTTTTGTCTCTATCAAATGTCTGAGCCAAAAATTAGCCCATCTACAAGCTAACAACGCATTGCGTAACGTGTTGTGAGCTTGTAGATCTGCTATTTTTTGGGCAAATCATGTTCCGACCCATGGATTTTGGATTTTGGTGAGAGCGATAATATCGTAAATTACGATTTCTTTTGTCACAATAATCGTGATATGACATTTTCATATTGTCCCATCCCTAGGCCCTGGACCAGAGCTACACCAGTGGTGGAGAGCAAACTACCGTAAGCGTGTTTACGTGCATCTAAGTGCTGTATCATTTTGAGGTATTCTTGCTTTACTGGAGCATCTCTGGTTTTCAATACTTGAACTACTATACCCCACTTTACATCTCAGAAGCAAATATAGTACTTTTTGTTCCACTACAATTATATGAAAACTACTTACTACTACTTACTTTGCAGATTTTGATTACTATCCCAGAACATAATTAACCACCTCAGCCCTATATTCATGGGTTGCATTTGTAGGGCTACACCAGCCATTTTGAGGACCAACACAGGTGTTTTGATTAACGTAGAACATTGGTTCTATGCAATCAGACAAATTGAACACCTGTGTTGGTCCTCAATATGGCCGGTTTAGGACTACAAATGCAACCCATGAATATACTTTGGCTATTTGAAAATAGAATATACTGTACATGCTCACAATGCGTGGCTTTGCATCGCGTTCTGAGCTTGTAGAACATTTACTAGAGTAGAAGTACAAAACTGTACTTGAGTACTTGAGTTAATTACTTTACACCTTTTCGACATTTCCATACCATTTCAGCGCCGCAGCGAGTAACACAATAACATGAATGAAAAACCCAGCCGAGATACTGCAGAGGAAACTGTCGCGGGGGGAGAATAGGGGGGGCAATAGGGGGGTTCACGCCTAACAAAAGGGACAAAGTGCCGGTGTCAATTGGAGTTGAGAGACGGACAAAAAGAAACGTCATTACCATGACAAGAGCGAGGTCACTCTCGCTCGGCCGTTCGTCACGCCACGGCCAAGCAGACAATTGCTCCATAAAAGCCTTTCAATTGCGTGTGCGCACGCACGTGCACGCACATGCTTTCACCAAAAAAAAAAACAACAACAGAGGCACGGAATGCCTCCCATGCAGTCCCCTCCATCATATCTAAACCTGCACACACACACACGCACGCACGCACGCACGCACGCACGCACACACACACACACACACACACACACACACACAGCAGTCTACAGTAGTGTGTATGAGAAGGTGTGTGCTAGTGTGATCATTGCAGCAGCCATCAGCTGAGACGCTTGGGCAGCAACACGCACGTGTGTGTGTGTGTGTGTGTGTGTGTGTGTGTGTGTGCATGCGTGCGTGCGTGCGTGCGTGCGTGTGTGTATATAATATTGTAAGGGATAACGTCTGGCTTTATCCTGCTTAATAGGCGGCTAATCAATAACATTTATAATTTGACCCAAAACTATAAACAAAACTTAGTGAAAGTATTCCACAAGTGTTGCCCCAGCGCAACACGGTCGCCTTGGAAAACAAGGAAGTGTTGGTCAAATAGAATCCATTTTCTGTTACTGCTTCAGGTATTGTTTAAACATTCTTGAGAGCAACGTTTAGTTCTGAATGACACAGTATGTTTGTTTACTTGGCTTTCATGTTGGATACACACAAAATTCACGCAGTGCAGCAGGTGCTCTGAGCCGTTGATTATGCATCGGTCTGTTATAGACTGGAGCGGCATGTTATCAAGAAATAACACACCGCTGATTTCAGCAACTATAATTAGAATCAAGCATTCAACCAAGCTGTGTAATAATAAATAATAATAATAATATAATACATAATATATATAATCCTGGCCGCTATAGGCTACTGCTTTCCTCAGCCCGAGCCTGCATCCATCAGGCGCCCCGCCTGATGGATGCGAAAGGAACTGGTTGGAATAACGTGTTCCTTCCACGTGCTACAGTACGTCAGGTGAAAAGAAACATCTTGGACTCTCCCCAGGTTGGCAGAGGGAGAGCAGTGCCCAGGATCAGGGGCGTCACAAGGGGTAGGAAAGTGGGACTGAGGCCCCTTTCACATTAAAACGAGCTTCGTGGAAAACGGCTAAGAGCCGTTTAGTTTTCATTTTTTATGTGGTCTTTAGATGAAAACGCAATTTGTCCCTAAACGCGGTAATTTGCATGCCAGGTCGCTAGGTGGCGCATGTCGCCATGACCGCACTGCCCAAGTTCCGTTCTACTTCCTAGCAGCCAGCTCAATGCTGGTCCTCCTCAGTCAGTCCGAGTCAACACAACGCACTGCCGTCACACAGCACAGGCAGACTGGCTGGCTAACTAAAAATGCTTAAAAAGTTTGTTCCAGACGGTCGGAACAGACACATGTAACATACACATCCCGGGACTATATTTATTCCTTATGATACGATACCGAAAAAGGCGTTCACTTCACGTTTCGTTTCAACACAGAGGACTGGAGTCAATGCCTTTACTGCAGCTTATGGAGGGGATGATGATTACACACAGACAGCGACGAGCTATAGATGTTGGATCGTGTCATGATAAACATTATAGGCTACTGTCGCTATTTTCAGCGTCAGCTATTTTTGCAGTTGTCTGCTATTTTCACAACATACCGCGACACGTTGTGAGCTTGTAGATCGGCTATTTTCACAACGCACCGCGACGCATTGTGAGCTTGTAGATCGGCTATTTTCACAACGCACTGCGACGCGTTGTTGTGAGCTTGTAGATCGGCTATTTTCAAATAGCTACGGTATAAATTAGGGCTAACGTTAGCAAATAAATGTACTTAATAGTTACTTTACAGTTTACACCACTGAACTGATGTTTAAAAAGCAATTAAATTGCTCTTCATTAAGGTACAGTATGAGTATGAGCTCAAAGCTATTTATCATAGCGGCATAAAATGAAGGGGGGAAAAAAGACGATATATTCGTCAATTGCCGATTATTTGTATGACAATTAATCATCTGGAGAAATTCCTAATCGTGACAGCCCTATTAGGACGTCCCACATCTTATCATTTCCAGTGGTTTGCTGCGTTTACGGTATTTAGATGAAAGCGGGAGATACAAAGCGTTTTTACCTTTTCCACTTTCAAAGGGGTTTTCACTTTGTTACGGTTTCACCCCCCGAAGACGCCATTTTCGTCTAAATGACCCCCCACAAACGGCTATAAATCATTACGTTTACAGTGAAGCCCGTTTTAATGTAAAAGGGGCCTGAGTTACCAGGGCCCAAGGTGGAGGGGCCCTAGTAACTTTAGCTATTGAAAAATAGCAGATATACAAGCTCACAGCAAGCTTGCTATTTTTTGAAAAGTCGTGAAAATGTGTGCAAATCTTTAAATATGTATTTTTTAAGCGAACATTTGTAACTCAAATTTTGCTTATGGGGGGCCCCTGGAATGAAATATTTTGAGATGGGGGTCTGTGGCCAAATACATATCATCTTCGGGGTCCTTGACATGAAAACGTTTGAGCACCACTGACATAGAAAGTTTCTTGCACACATTTTTCACGATTTTTCAAAAATAGCAGATCTACAAGCTCGCAGCGCGGCACTCGGTGCCGCGCTGTGAGCTTGTATATCTGCTATTTTTCAATAGTTAACATTCATGGGGGGCCCCGCAGTGAATCCTTGTACCCAGGGCCCAGAGTTTGGTGTGACGCCCCTGCCCAGGATTACAGTTTATGCAATTGGCACAGGGTGAAAAATGGGTTAGAAAATCGTGGGATAAAAGAAAATACAGGTTATTTGTTTTACAGTTTTCTGTAAAGTAAGGGGTTTTGGACAGTGGCGGAAAAAGTTCTCACATTCTTTAGTAATGTAAAGTAAAATTATCGATACTTCAATGTAGAAACACAAGTAGAAGTACACACGTATTGTTATAAAAATGTACTTAAAGTAACAAAAGTAGAAAGTACTCGTTATGCAGAACAGGCGTGTAATGACAACCTGACGCAATCGACCCCCCTGATGGCGACTAATTTCAACGATCTATCCGGAATAATGGAATTGGCTCCCAGATCTGGAGCCCCCTGGGCCCTGGTACCCATATATGGAGATCCATGTACTGTACAGAGATATGCTGTGAGACCCCAAACATCAGTTATTCATTATGTGAAAGTATGATGTCTATGACATCTGACATAATGCATACAACCCATTTTATGCCCATATAGAGATCCCTGCTGTAGAACCAGCCACACAGATATGGTCTGTCTTCCTCCATATAAAGGCATTCCCATAATGAAGTCCTTTTAGATATGGGCTTAATATTGATGACATCAGGGATCTCCACACTCTTAAAAATGTTGGGTCAAATGTTCAACCCTTTTGCTGGGTTGACACTGTTGGGTCAAAGGTTGGGTCAGTTTGACCAAACATTGGATTAAAAATACTTAAAATTAGTAAACCATCTGTTGGGCTATGGATGGCCCGCCCACATCATCAGATAAAATGCATTGAGTTCATAACCCAAGTGTTGGTATAGGCTTTTGAATTCAAGTTTACCCAACACATGGTTCACTGCATTGCACCAACTTGGGTTAAAATAGACCCGCCCTCTCTGTCTATCAACACATTGGTTTGTGAATTGCACCACTATTGGGTTAAACTAAGTGGGTGGGCAGTTACCCAGCATGCAACTGTGCTCCCATACAGATATTTTTTACAAACTTTTCCATTATTTTATGGTTTTAGATAGAGAAAACAACATTGTATTGTAGATGATCGCAGTGGATGTAGCCCAGTCATAATCCCTAATTAAAAAATATATAAAAAAACATAGTTGCTTACAGAAACAGAAACCATGACTAAGATGGTCCAGACTGACACATACAAACAGGTTTGCTGTTCTTTTAATGTGAAGCACCACATAATCTGTTGTGTTCAAAGTTGTGATATATTGCCACAACTAAATGCATAATTTACTCCGCATGCATTCTTCCTTGAGTAGATTAAGCATGAAAAATGTCATTGAAGAAAATGTTGTAAAAAAAAAAAAAAATGAATAGATTTACTGTGAATGGGCGTACAATCCCAACAACAAGGTCACTTTTAAGCCATTTTTGGGTGTTAGATTCCAACCCATCAGCAGTATCACATTAACCCAACAGCGAAGTCACTTTTAACCCATTACTTGGTTGTACAATCCCAACCCAACATGCTGGGTCACAGCCTTAACCCAACCCTGTTGGTCTGCAATAACCCATGTTGGGCTGGTCCAAAACAGTGTTACGTGTTGGGTTACATAAATAACCAACTTGGGTTGTTTTTGACCCAACAATTTTAAGAGTGCATATATGGGTATAAAAGGGATTCTGTTAGTGTGGTTCCCCTGACATCACAGTGACCATTGGTTCCTATGCATGGTAACATATTTTATTTTCCTCCAAGTATCGTGATACTACGGCCTGAAGTATCGATACAGTATTGGCAAATAAACTATCGTGATGTATTGCCATATCGATTATATTGCCCACCCCTACTAAATTGCGACCCTACATTAATGACGGCACACAGTTTAATTGACGGTGATGGCGCATCAGTGCATGCAGTGCCAGTGTAGTTCTGTTCTGTAAGCAACTGTGTGTCGATATTTCGACATTTGTTCGCCGTTCCATTTGCTCGACACGGGTGAATTTGTTAACCTGGTGCAAATGCTAACCTGCCGACGCTGGTGAATGCTAACCTGGTGAATGTTAACCACTATGCCTAAACCTAACCCAAACCGTAACACTAACCTCAGTAAAACTATGCATAAACCTAACCCTAACCCTAACCCTTAGTCGAAATAATGACACGTAGAAATAGCGAGAATTGCCCCCAAGTCGTCAAGGGGCCCAATAGAATCTGTTTCCTCTCAAAATGGTGTGCATTTCAAAACAAGAGTCTTTTTTGTTGGATATTTGTGATGCGATCGCTCAACACATTTACACGTTATTTTGAAATCGTACTACTGGAAGTAGAACCAGTTTCCAAATCATGGAGTAAAAGTAAAAGTACTGAACATGATAGTAAACATATTAGTAAAGTAAAAGAGCCCCACAATTGTATTTAAAGCTGTGATGTCACGCTCCAAAAATTAACATTATGATACAGTAAAGGTCTCGTTGTTTTCGTACGGGCCACACACATAGAAAATAGCTGATTTACAAGCTCACATCGCATTTCCAAGCTCACAACGCACCGCCTTGTGAGCTTGTAGCTTGGCTATTCTGTCACCAAACACACACAGACACACACACACACACACACACACACACACACACACACACACACACACACACACACACACACACACACACACACACACACACACACACACACACACACACACACACAGAGCAGACAGCTGGACGTATCAGAATGATCAGAATTCACATTTTCACTGCGGCCAGCTCCTGTGGCGCACATTCAGATTCAGAATGGCTGTATGCTCAACTCCAACCCTCCCCCCACAACAACGGATAACCACGGGGGTGTCCTGAGCCTTTCAGTACAGTAAGTACAGTAAATGAATTTGATTGGCTTATAACGCCATTCTCAATGTGACATCATCAATCATATTAGCTTGATTTACCCTTTTTTTGCATGTCATGCCCTGTTTAACACATTTAGGCCTAGAATTATTGAATGCTTTAACTATTGAAAAATAGAAGATATACAAGCTCACAGAGCGGCACCAAGTGCCGCGCTGCGAGCTTGTAGATCTGCTATTTTTAAAAAATCGTGAAAATGTGTGCATTTTTTCAATATATCTTTTTCAAAGCAAACTTTTGTAACTTAAATCTCTGCTTCTGGGGGGTCCCTGGAACAACATATTTTGAGATGGGGGTCTGCCGCCAAATAAATTTGACATGAAAAAGTTTGAGAACCACTGACTTTAGATGAAGGATTTAGAAGTCGCCTCAAAGATCGAGTCAAAGACATTCAAAGACATTTTCACGATTTTTCAAAAATAGCAGATCTACAAGCTCGCAGCGCGGAACTCTGTGCCGTGCTGTGAGCTTGTATATCTGCTATTTTTCAATAGTTAAAGCATAAAATAATGGTTAAAGTGGTTCAAATCTAACGCTGTGTTTTGCTTTTGGACATACAAGGATTCCACATGCCACCTTCCCCCTTGCCTTCTTCCTCGGCTGCCATCATCATTGCATCAGCGGCCGTCACCCGACTGAGGACATTTTGTTTCTTATGAAACCAAAAGGCAGTGTTGTTGACAGCTGAGGCCAGCTCTCCACTATCACTGCCTTTTGGTTTAACCCATTTATACCTGGAAAACCTGTACGGTCTAAAGGCCCATTCCCACCGCGGAGCCGCGGCTAAGGTTTAATAAGAAACGTTATATCCCAACTTTAGTTGGGAAAGGCACACGACGGTCGGATTTGAAATCCCAATTTTAGTCAGGATCGGGAACCCTGTGTGTTAATACTTAGCAAACCTGAATTTAGCTTTGCCATTAGTCCGAGCTAAACACAGGGTAGGCCTACTTTCCTGGATTGAAGGGTATAAAGGTCCATTCCCACCGGGCCAGATAAACGGAAAAAATATCTTTCTCCATTGAAGTGGATGGTAAGATACTGATATATTTTGTTTTAATCTGTGACAGATATTTTCCATTCAAATGGATAGCAAGATACTGATAAAAAAAGATATCTGTGACCGATATACCCTTCAATCCAGGAAAGTAGGCCTACTCGGTGTTTAGCTCGGACTAGAGGGTCCACGATCCTGACTAAGGTTGGGATTTCAAATCCGACCTTCGAGTGCCTTTCCCGACTATAAAGTCAGGATATAACGTTTCTTATATTAAACCGTAGCCGTGGCTCCACGGCACCCGGCACTGAAGCAAAAAACTCAAATCCCCATAATCCATCGGGAGAACGGAATCAGTAAGTGAAATCCACCGTTGGAAGAAACAGGATGATCTGCAGGAAAATGGCTTTAACTCGTAATCTATCTCCAGATCACGTTTTTGTTTAAAAGCCCTTCTTTACGGACCATAACAAAAGCACGGAAGGACGCGATTTATAATTTTTCTCTTCTGGGTGAAAGAAAATATGATTTCCCCGTAATGACACGGCCCAAAAAGAAATAGCCGAACTACAAACTCACAACGCATCGCGATGCAAGCATGAGCTTTTCGAATATGACTCCTGCATGGCTATACTATCTGGTTGAATGCTGTGAAAGAGCAGCCGGTGTGTGTGTGTGTGTGTGTGTGTGTGTGTGTGTGTGTGTGTGTGTGTGTGTGTGTGTGTGTGTGTGTGTGTGTGTGTGTGTGTGTGTGGGAGGGTTCAGGGGGGGTGATCTGGGCAAGCCTTGGTGTGTCGCCGATAGAAGCAACAACCATTATTCAGCCAAGAATACCCTCAGACAAAAACAACACCGTCAGTCAATACACAGCCCAACACATTCCATCACAACGACAGAGAGAGAGAGAGAGGGGGGGGGGGGGGGGGGGGGGGGGGGGGGAGGGAGAATTGGAGAAAGAGAATTGGAGATGGGGGAAATGGCGGTCTCTCTCCCTCTCTCTGGCTCTCACTCCCATGTGCACGCACAGACGCACACGCACACGCACGCACGCACGCACGCACGCACGCACGCACGCACGCACACACACACACACACACACACACAGCAAGGCAGCTCACATCATCACCATCATCATCATCCTCATGCAGCAGTGTCAATAACATTTATCTCAAACTCAGAATCTTGACAAAGTGCTTCAGTGAAAATTTAATAGTGCTCTCTCTGACTCGCTCTCTGCGCCGTATTGCTCCCCTATCAACATACACTGTTATGCATGTCTCTAAATTGTACATCTTCCAAAGACACTGATATTGAACGTAAAAGTACCAGGATTCTTCTTCAGAAACTCATAAATATATCACTTTCCCACCCCCCCCCCCCCCAATGTCAAGTTCTTTGTTTTTATCTTCTTTTATCTTTCTTTTCTTCTCCCAATGGACAAATAGTTCTTCTATTTCACATAAAGATTTGATTCTCTTTTTAAAATACAGCACTTTTAAAAAAAAGAGAGAAAAGAATCAACATATTTCTTTCCCATTTTGCAGGGGGCATCATTGATAAAATAGAGTGCAAAGGCACTTTCTGGAATATAGTATGATTTTGCCGCTTGTGGATTTTGAACACGTTTTCTTCCTTCTCTTTTCTCATTCTTAAAAAAGATTCTCGTTGCACACTCACCATATATCTGTATAGGCTAAGTATGTACAGGAATGTCAATTCGTTGTGTCTCCTCTTCACAAACGATAATCATTTCATATATTATATCTATATATATCTATATATATATAGATATATTCCACGGGTGGGAAAATAAAACGATAATACAGTTTAATCAAAAGCACAAAGCCGTGTTGTACTGTATAAGGTCCAAGTCTTGCCCATTGTCATTGTCTGCCGACTTCTCTGAGTTTCCCTTTCGTCAAATAGAAGAAATAATTTAAACCTCAGAGCAGGAAAAAAATAGCACTGAATATTAATTAATATAATGTCGTATATACTCCATTTATACAGCTTGAAAAGAAGACAGAAAAAGAGGAAAGAGGATTAAAAAAAGGCCAAAAGTCTTGAGTTTGCTTCCAGTGAAGTGAGTAGGGTTTGGATGCGCAGTAAGATAGATAGATATATAGGTAGGTAGGGCTATAGCGTGACTACAATAGATGCTGCGGAGAGAATGTGGGCCACTGTGGCTGTCGTAACCACTTAAACCCCATATAGCGCCCTGACTGTGGGTAAGGCTTTCGCAGGAAAATAGCAGATCGACAAGCTCAACAACGCGGCTACTTCTTCAGCGAAAACGTTCCCCGCAATAACAGAAAACAGAAAAGACACAGGTATAGGCTATATGCACAACAGCCATGTTTGAGAGAAGTTGGGTCTTTTCTCGCTTCCTTCAAAGGTGTTACCAATGATACTAATGAAGGCTCTGTTCCATTTCATGTAGCACAGTGGTTCTTAAACCTTTTATTGCAAGGACCCCCATCACTCTGAGAGTGTACAAATGGAACAATTGTACAAAGTGTACAATTTGTACACTCTCAGAGATACACACCTTTTAAGGGGTCATTTGGAACCCCCAACTGGACCACACTTTGGGACCCACTGGTGTAACAGAGCCAACGTGAACAACATCAGCACCTTGACTGTTTGACCAGAATGGAACAGAGCCTTCATTAGTATCATTGGTAACACCTGTGAAGGAAGTGAGAAAAGACCTAACTTCTCTCCAAAAATGGCTGCTGTGCATAAGCCTATTGAAGCCCATGAGGGACTATACCGGCCAACCATATAGGGTTTAAGTGGTTAAGCCTAATTAATGTTCCGTCGTGCTGGCTGGGTATCGCGCGCCCAGAGCTAAGCCCGAGAACAGCCCGGGCCTGTTCCCCGGCGTGCGACACCCCGGCCGCGCAGCCGAAATACGAACGGGGGGGCTTTTACAGTTGGCTCACGGCAGTCTGCTTCTCCAGCACCTCCAGGTAGTCCGGCTCGGCTTTTAGCTTCCCGGGGAGCAGGAGGGGGTGGTCGTTGGTTTTGGAGGACGGCTGCTCGGCACCATAGTATTTCCTGGGAGTGCCGTAGAGCGTTGTCTTGTTCAGCGGCCGGTCCTGGCCGCCACCGCTGTTGCCGACGGCCAGGTGCCGGCGGGCCGACGCCGCCACCGCCTCGTACGGGGGCACGACGCAAGGTCTCTTGGGCAAAGTGCAAAAGTTGTAGTTGTAGGAGGGTGGCGCTCCGGCCGCCGCGGGGAGGATCTCCCTGTTGGGCCTCTCGGTGAAGTTCTGGTACAGCAGCTCGGGGGGCGGGTGCTGCTCCAGCGGCCCGCAGGGCGACTTGTCCATAAAATCCGCGGCGCTGATGGTGTACGCGCCCCTCCCTCCCGGGCTGCGGCCGCCGAGGAGCTCGTCCTTCTTGGGGTCCAGGGCTCCGAAGCTGAGCTCCTTCAGGTTGCGGTAGAAGGCCACCTGCTCCTGGTGGTCCTTCTGCATGTAGATGGGGTTCTGGCACATGGAGCCCACCGGAGGCGGGATGTAGTTGTAGACGTGGCTCTCGCCGGCGGCCGCCGCCTTGTCGGCGTGGCGGTGGGCGGTGGGCTCGGCGGCGTAGGAGCCGTACTGCACCTGGAAGGAGCTCAGGTCCAGGCTGTTGGCGACGCCCACGCCGGCGGGGTCCAGCACGTGCTCCACGCCCTTGCGCCGCTTCAGCACGAAGACGAAGAGGCCGGCGCCCAGGCAGACGGACAGGATGAACACCACCAGCAGGCCCAGGATCAGCACCGAGAGCGGCACCTCCGGGTGCAGCTCCGGCGGCGAGGAGAGCACCCGGGACTCGGTAGTGGGGGGGGCCGCGGCCGAGGGGCCCAGAGACAGCGAGGACACTGTGGAGAGGAGGGGGAGGCGGTCAGTGGTGTGAAGTAACCAAGTACAAGTGCTCAAAGTACTGTGCTTTAGACCAGTGGTTCTCAACCTTTTCAGGCCGCGACCACCAAAATAATAATATTTTAACTGGGGACCCCCCACCCCGACGAGCACTAAGAGTTGAGGCATTACATTTTGTATAACACACGGTGCTATTGTGAAAATAGCAGATCTTGAGCATGTAGATCGGCTATTTTCACAATTTCTGCCTCTAATATTTGACAATTTGGCCAATGTTTAATCTGTAATTTTAGAGGATTTACTGTAAAAAGTCCTTAAATTGTCACTTTAGAAACATGCAGATATCCTCTATATACTTAAACTTTATGTTGGTTTGTTTACTGTCGAGTGAGAAAACAATGTTTCACATTAAGTCAATCATCTGGGGACCCCCCAAAATAATTTGGGGACCCCCCTGGGGATCCCGACCCACAGGTTGAGAACCACTGATTTAGACCCATTTAGACCTGTTGCCACCTACTGTGTACATTGTTGTACCTTTCAAACTGGGAGCTATGTCTGTGTCTCATTAGTATTTGCTATGTATACAAAGCAACATAATTTGCAGGTTTTCAGAAACCTTAGGTTAATGCAGGTCAAAATGGATTAAGTACACTTTTGATCAATTTTAACTTTAATGGAGTATTTAAATGTTCAATACTTTTACTTAGGCCAATATTGTACCTTTACTCCATTATAATTATTGGAAACCTTTGTAACTTTATAGATTTTGATTATTACTACAACACATATATTACCCACGTCAGCCCTGTATACGTTTTGGCCATTGGTAAACAGACGATGCACAAGCTCACAATGCGTCGCATAACGACACATTGTGAGCTTGTGGATCTGCTATTTTCAAAAGATACATCTGAAAACTTGAGATATAGGAGTATATTACTTTTGATACTTTAAGTATGTTTTTATGCCGATACTTTTGTAGTTTTTAACTCAAGTACATTTTGAAGTCCAGACTTTAAAAATAGAGTATTTCTACATTGCGGTGTTGATACTTTTACTTAAAGGAGTAGTTCACCCCCAAAATGACTTTTTTTTCCTGTTGATTACTCATGCCATGGAGACTTGCTTTCAATAATATTTTTTGGTATTTGTCGCATTCCTATAAGACAATAATTTGATAACAATAAATGTACCCCCATTTTTTTTTCCGGATGGGGACGCAAATGCATTTGGGTCCCCATCCAGAATCAATGAGGGAATGTGACTAGAAATACCCAAAAAAATATTATTGAACTCAAGTCTCCATGGCACAAGTAATCAATAGAAATAAACTCATCTTGGGGGGTGAACTACCCCTTCTAAAAGTAAGAAATGTGAGTACTTTTCCCACCACTGGAGGCGGCGGTCGAGGACGGGGAGGACGGCGTCGTTGACGAGGACGAGGAGGAGGAAGTGGACGGAGCCCCGGAGGGAGCGGTGGAGGAGGAGGAGGAGGAGTGGGCTGCTCCCCCCATGCCAGGGCCGGGGGGCGGCAGGGTGGGCTGCTTGGTGGGCGGCCTGCGCTGCGGCGGCGGGGCCGACGGCGGCTCCTCGCCCTCGGGGCAGATGGCCTCGTTGCGCAGCGAGCGCAGCAGGCGCCCGGCGTGCTTGGAGGGCGAGTCGCACGTGATCTCGTTGACCACCACGCTGGTGCTGGACAGCTCCATCCAGTTCTTGAGCGCCACGATGTGGCAGGTGCAGTCCCACGGGTTCTCCTGCATTTGGCGACGGGTTGTGGGGGGGTAGGTTGTCACCATTGGTTAATACAGTGTTTCTCAACATTTCACATTTCAAGGGTTTCCCTTAACTCTGACTGTATAGAAATGGAACCAAAATGGTGTTCATTGTTATTAACAGATAATTAGCGATTAAGTGACTTAATTGTTATGTTTTCTTTGGGTGGATAGTTAAAGGGGCACTCCACCACTTTTCAACCTATGTTCATATAATTGATCCTCACTCAAAAATAGCTTTTCTTTTTTTTTCTTTTTTCAGAGGAGGGCTGTGGGCAGGTCAGAAACCCATAGTCTTGTGACATCATCGATTGCCAATCCAGCTTATAGAAACTGCAGGCTTTCTATTCCTGAAAAGTTGCAATTTTAAAGTGGAAGCCATTGTTCTCGCGATAATAAAAATCTTTTTTTTTTTTTTCAAAAATATTGATAAAAAATTTTTTTGGGAAAATGATGATGTCACAAGACTATGGATTCTGAACTTCCCACAGCTCTCCTAGGAGACTTGGACTAAGTAGAAAAAAAAATTGATATTTTATCATGACCATTAGTGAGGACCTATTATATGAAGACAGGTTGAAAATTGGTGAACTACTCCTTTAAGTATTGGAACATAAATTAGACAATGCTTTCTGTTTGCCTTTTTAGGGTTTGTAAACAAACTAAACTTGCCAGGAGAGATGAATATACAAATAAATTACTGACGATGACCCGTAGTAATGATCAAAATAAACAGCCATGCATTGGTCAATGTCAAAAATAGCTGAATCTACAACGTGTCACATCGCAACGTCGTGATCTGAGCTTTTAGCGTAAATTCACGCTAGTCATCAACAGATGAGCGCATACCAAGACGAATGGAAACAATTGCAACAATCGTGTAAAACACAACTCCCGATTAACACAAACAAATTTAAATGAAAAAACTTGTCCAAGGCTAATTAACGCAACACATTCCGTTTACCTGCAGGTCGATCTGGATGAAGGCCGACAGCTGGTCAAGGACGCCGCGCACCGGCAGGTAGGAAAAGTGGTTGTTCCGCAGGTTGAGGCGCGTCAGCATGGTGCCACCGAACACCTGGTCGGGCAGCGAGCGCAGCAGGTTGTTGTTGAGGAACAGCAGCTGCAGGTTGTGCAGCGCGCTGAAGGTCTGCGGCAGGATCTCCTTGATGACGTTGTACTCCAGGTAGAGGTACTGCAGCGACTGCAGGCCGGCGAAGAGCGAGCGCGACAGCGACTCGATGTAGTTCCCGTTCAGGTAGAGCCGCCGGAGGTTGGTGAGGTTCTCGAACGCCCCCTCCTGGATGGCGGCGATGCGGTTGTTCCCCAGGTGCAGCAGCTCCAGCGAGCTGTACTCGGCCAAGTCCGCCCTGTAGATGACCTGGAGGTAGTTGCCGGTCAGGTGCAGCTTCTTCGGGTAGGAGGGCCTGGGGCTGAGCTCCGTGATGTTGTTCAGCTTCCGCTCCTGGCAGTTGACGTTGAGCCCGCTGTCGGGGTTCTGCGACGTGCACACGCACACGTTGGGGCACAGCACGGGCACCGGCGAGCGCGTCTGGTAGACCATGATGGGCCCGAAGACGTGCTTGTCCTTGGAGGTGACGCGCGGCGTCGGCCTGTGGCGCATCTTGGGCGGCCGCGAGGCCTTGGGGGAACGCGTGGGGACGACCCCCGCGCTGCCGGGGTGAACGGTGGAGGCGGCGGGGACCGCCACCCCCGCCCCGTAGTGGGAGTCGTTGGGGGGGTGGTGCTGGTGGTGGTGGGGGGGGGAGGCGGCGTTGCGCTCGCCGGCGTTCCGGCGCGGACACAGGTCCTGCCGGATGAGCTGCGTGACGTCCTTGCCGTGGAGGCGGAACGGCGTCTCGCACACAATGTCGCCCACGAACACGGAGATGGTGTCCAGCCAGGCCTTGAGCGGGACGAGGTCGCAGGTGCAGTTCCACGGGTTCTCCTCTAGCTGGATCTCCATGATGCCGCCGATGTGCTCCAGCACACCGGCGAACGGCAGCGTCTTCAGCCGGTTGCCGCGCAGGTCCAGGTGGGTGAGCAGCACGAAGCGGAACACGTTGGCGGGCAGCGACGGCAGCAGGTTGTCGTTGAGGATCAGCACCTTGAGCTTGTTCAGCTTGCTGAAGGCGCCCGGCTCCACGGCGCTGATGTAATTGTAGTCCGCCTGGAGGTACTCCAAGCTCTCCAGGCCGGCGAACATGTCCTCCTTGATCACCTCCAGGTTGTTGTTGTTCAGGTGGAGCCGTTTCAGGAAGCGGAGCCCGTTGAAAGCCCCCGTCCTGATCTCCTGCAAGCCGTTATTCCCCAGATGCAGCGAGGTGACGTTGCCATAATTCACAAACTCGTTGGCGGCCAGCCGCGACAGAAAGTTGCCGTTAAGGAAAAGCTGGGAGATTTTATTGGGGGGCGCCTGGAACTGGCCCACGGTCGTAAACTCCTTGTTCTCGCAGTTGATGTTGAGCAGGCTCTCCCGCTCCTCGCAGGCGCAGCGGCTCCTGCAGATGTCTCTGGACGCGGAAGTTTTGCGGCTCTCCGTGTTGGACGGCGACAGGCTGATGGTGACGGTGAGGGCGCTCAGCAGGAGAACGCCGTTCAGCATGTTTACGGCCAGGGATGGTCGCCGAACGATAGATCCAGCATTTAATCAGCGTCGCTTGCAGGGAAAGCCTCGAATGAAGAAAAAAAAAAGAGAAGAAGAATCCGGAGTGAGAGATCTCAGAGGGAGACTGAAACGCACGAACGCGGGCGCAGAAACGGGGCTGTGACGCACCGAAGACGCATAGATCTATCCATTGACCTTACAATCCAAATATGCCGATGACAACGTATGCATCAGGGATTCAAAAAAGAAATCACAGGGAAGAATCGGCCACTGTGCGGAGGATTGACTTGGCACATTGTCTGACAGAGAGAGAGAGAGAGAGAGAGAGAGAGAGAGAGAGAGATGAGAAGGAGGGGGGAGCCTCTTAAAGCCTTACTGCAACCCCCGTTTTTCGCACAGAGAGAGCGCTTGGTTTATGCGGCGACTTTAAGCATCGCTACATTCCCTCCGTGAAAAAAAAAATACCAAAAAAAAATAATAATAACTAAAAAGCCAGATACTCACAGAGACATGGGGGGGCTGTGCGACGCACACTCTCCTCGCATCTAATCCCGAAAAAAATAAAATAAAATAAAATAAAATGTAAGAAATCCAGCGTCATTCCAGTCCACTTTTTACAGATCCACAACCGATTGCGCATAAGGCTTCATCATAACGCTGTGTTCCCCTCGACCGGTCCGACGGGGAGAGAGAGAGGGAGAGCGAGAGAGGGAGAGAGAGAGATAGAGATAGAGAGAGAGAGAGAGAGAGAGAGAGAGAGAGAGAGAGAGAGAGAGAGAGAGAGAGGAGAGTGGAAGAATGGTGAAGAAGAACAGACCATAATACGATCCCACAGCTCCGGCATTCTAACCGCTCCGCTCCGCTCCTCTCCCCACACTGACTGCTGCTGCCTGCCTGCCTGCACGCCCCAGAGTGTGTGTGCGCGCGCGCATGTGTGTGTGTGTGTGTGTGTGTGTGTGTGTGTGTGAGAGAGAGAGAGAGAGAGAGAGAGAGAGAGAGAGAGAGAGAGAGAGGAGCAGAGGGGCTGTTACGTCACCGAAAAGCACAGTCCCCACACACACACACACACACACACACACACACACACACACACACACACACACACACACACACACACACACACTTGAGATAAAGAGCTGCACTATCCTTATTAAAACTTTGAATATCGCATTCCGTTTCACTCTCGCTTCTCTGCTCGAATAATCCCCGTTTTCACATGCTCAGCGTACAATGCACTCTCTCGCTCGCTCTCTCTCTCTCACACGCAGCGCCCCGTTCGCCGTTATTCTTTGCATAATTGGCACAAGGGAGCGTAATTGACGCACAAAAACAAATCAACGTGTCATTATTTCCACATGCTTTAACAGCTGTGTGATACGGCGTCGGGCTCAATGCCTGAATGCATGCAGCGATACGCGGCTCTATTAGAGCCTCTATTGTCACGTTAGAAATGACACCGCGTGTGCACACACAGCTTGTATGCGCACGCACGCACGCACGCAGGCACGCACGCACGCACACACACACAATAGGAAAAGAGTGTTTGCTTTGTACACATGAACGCCACTAGGGGGAGGAAAGGGCCACTTTACAGCCACTTTTCAGACAGACAGACAGACAGTCAGATGGACAGACGGACAGGGATGGGATGATAATCGTTATTATCGTTTATCGTGATAAAAATCACACCGAATAATCGTATCGTGGAGATTTAAATTCATCGTGAAATTAGCCTCCGTCATGCACTGATCAATTCACCTTTTATTTGCCAAGCTGCATATCCGGCACTATTTAAACCCTCTATAATTGGTAAAAGGTACTTATAATATATGTATATTTTCACTCTTTATCAAAAGGGAGTGGGACTGAGTTACTAGGGCCCAAGGTGGAGGGGCCTTAATTATATTATACTTTAGCTATTGAAAAAATAGCAGATCTGCAAGCTCACAGCGCGGCACCGAGTGCCACGCTGCGAGCTTGTAGATCTGCTATTTTTAAAAGTCGTGAAAATGTATGCAAATCTTTAAATATATGTATTTTTTAAGCGAATATCTGTATCTCAAACTTTGCTTCTGGGGGGTCCCTGGAACTAAATATTTTGAGATGGGGGTCCGTGGCCAAATACATATCATTCTGGGGGTTCTTCACATGAAACGGTTTGAGCACCACTGACATAGAAACATAGATTTAACCCTTAAGTTCTGTTCAGATTCACTACACCTTCGTTCTGTTCGGGTCATTTTGACCCGGGGGGTATTTGGTTTTAAAAAAACAACACTAATATAAATTTTAACTTAACAAATCATCATGATACATTGACTTTGACTCAATACCAAACAATTCATATGATATATATGGTAAATGTTTGCATTCTTGCTTTGCTATATCACATTAAACACTGAAAGAGCTAGGCGTTTTTAATGATTTAGCTGAAATTCATGTAAAAAACCTATTTAAAAAAAACTATTTAATACTGGGCAATATTGCTCATGCTTATAGGACAAAATGAAAATCAGACAATATTTTTATGAACAACATGCCCATTAATTGAATACTTGTGGTTCAACAGGACATCATTCTCACATAGAGCTGAACACACATGTGAACACACATGAATGTCACATATGAATATGGGTCAGTGACGTGACGCCCCAAAAAATGTGTTTTTAAAAAAACTTTAAATTGCAGGCATAAAAGTTATTTACTTTTGTTCTACTCACTCTCAACCTTATGGAAATACATTTTGTTTTTAGATATTTTATTGGAATCAGACTTTATTCAGCAGTTTGTTGTACTTGTGCCTAAAATCGTCATATGGTGTGACATGAAAATAATTGTTCATAAAATGAAAATGGAGTACATCTTTCTTAAGTTACTCACTTTATCAAAGTCCTTTATCATAACTAACCAGTGATCCACTATAGTTTTTTGAAAATTAATTATATCTGTATATTTTTTTCATAATCGACACTCTGTGTGAGGCCCATGTTCATGATCTTACAACATATTTTAAATGTATTCTGTCAAAACTTTCTCTAAAATTACACAAATATTTGTGACTCTTCCTGATAATATTCTCTATGTAATCCATAAACATTTTTTTGGTTTAATCATTAATAAAGGTATGATATTTCACTATTTGGAATGTCACACCAAATGATTTAGTGTCACACCGTATGATCATATCTTCATGTGTCAAAGCAAACTGTGTTTTAACCTACCTATTAGTGAGTACTGAACTTTACTGATTGATTAAACAATTACCCAGGATAACATGGCCTTAATATTTCTGAACAGGATATTATTGTAGGGCTTTAACATGGGATAAGAAAGAATTGTAGTAGTAGATGGATGATGAGGATGTGCACAGGAATGCTACGCACACCTAAGTCTTCTGCCGGCCCACGGCAGAAGGATCCTAAAGGGACAATAAGGCGCATAGCCACACTTGGAGCCAAGGCATTGAAGGCAACATTTTATTAACACCAATTAGTGGAAACAGAACTCAGCATTCAGGTAAATTGCTTTTTTCCGAAGTCTCCTGAACTTGAACACAGCATTTTGTGTTGAACAAATGTAATTAGGAATCATGACATTACACCACATCTCCACTAGCTAAAGAGTGCTGGGTTGCGCAACTCTGAAAATAGCTGATCTACAAGCTCTCGCAGCACAACGTGTTGAGAGCTTGTAGATCAGCTATTTTCGCTAGTTTTGTCTCGGGTCCTACCTTAACACTGTCCACTGTCCAGTCCAGTGAGTCAAAGTACAAAAGTATTAGATCAGATTAGATTATACATTTAGACTGTATTGTACATCAGCCAGTCGTATTTGGTGAGGGTAGCAAACCGGCTGCCTTGTTGCGGTTCTGCTATGCCACAGACAACCTCCTGCTCTTCGTAGAAAATGCAGTCTCGCCCCTTTGGCTCCTCTCTCCTTGCTGGGTCATTGTTTAGTTTCTCCCTGTACTTTCTCGTTCTCTCAGCACTTGTCATTTTCCAGCTGACAAAAGAAAATTTAATGTATAGTTTAAGACAAAGAGAAAATTGTTTAGATTGAAACAATATGTTAAGGTTTCTGTGAAGGGGTTTCTGCTCTGTCTGATGAATTTGAAGTATCACTGAATGAAGCTAAATTACATTTTATGTAAAAATGTTTAAAACAAATGTTTAAATGTACAAAAGAAACATGGAACTTTGTTATTTGTTGTTATATCTGTAGTTAAATACAGTATAAATCATATGGTGTGACAGTCAAGTCATATGGTGTGACAAGCAGACATGTCACACCATATGATTAAGTGTCACACCATATTACTGTTTTCTCCATTTAGGTTTACCTTGAGGCTACTATGTACACATTAGCATGCTAACAGCATGCTAGCTATAACAAAGCAGCCTAGATCTACATGGAAATATGACCAAAACTTCAAATAACTTAAGCTTTTTTTAAAGAAAAGGTGTCACACCAAAAGACATCCAGAATGGTGAGTTTGTCAACGTTTCAACAAGATGGCATTTCATGAAAATGTTAAAATCATAACTCACCTCAGACACCTGTCTTGCAGTTGTGCTGGGAGTGCTGAATAGCCTTACAGAAGAAGGACCTCTCTAGCCAATAGGTGTCCAAATAATTGCCTGTTTAATTTTTCCAAACTAGTGTCACACCAAATGATTTTGGGTTGGGGGACAAAATGTTTTTGATCAGAAATGACTGAAAACATTATGCTTTGACTTTGAAAAGATATAGGCTCAAAATAGACATTTTTTTTAGCCTAAATTCATTTTCAAATGATTTTTAGCAATTCTTTTTCTTAGTTTTATTCAAGTTCCCACTTTGAGAAACAAGGTCAGGACAGTCACACCATATGAGTTTTGCCATGTTTGGTTGAAGATTCTGAAGAAATGAGGAATGAAATGTTTTAATCTTGAGTAAGTTCACATAAAGCTTAATGTCCTGCACAATATTCAGAAGGTTTTTGACAAATATATTTTTTATTTATACATGTTTGACACCGAGGACAGCGAAAACGTTACGTCACGTCACCCACCCATATACACTTGAACGTATACACTAGGACAGAGGTTTTCAAACACTTTGGTCTCAGGGCACCCCTGTAAACAACATTTTCATCCACAGCACCCCTGAAATACAGTGTTACTTTACAGCACCTTATGTTTATGTAAAATAATGTAAAATTTCCCCTAAAGGCATGTTTTCACTACAGTTCCGGAATTTTTCCTGCAAAATAATTAGCATAATCATTTTCAACTTGCCGGGAGTTTTGTTTTTTGGGTGTTTTCACATGAGCAAAAATGCTGGCATAGCAATAAAATACATCGTTTTCACTACTAAACCGTGGCGGTATGAAAGTCTGTGTTGGCAGACTTTGCGAGAGAAATAAGCAACCAGGTGTACGAAAATAAGCCCCAAAAAGTGATATTATCTAGGCCACACAAGCAATTTAAAACTGTAAGCATCGCCACATCAGCTACTTGACAATTGCCGATCTAAAAGATCACAACAAATAAAACGCAGCCAGAAACGATCAATATATACAAGCAACTTTACGGAAATCAAGACCATAGTCACTTATAATTAGCAGACATGGCAACGGAACCTGCAGCGCGCACCACACTGTCTGGACGCTTGCTAAAGCAGCAGCGACTCACTTCTGTTCGTCTCTCTTTTTCTCTCTCACCAATGGATTTAACAAGTTAGAAGAAATATTCTTCATGAAACAACACACGTGAACCTTATGTGTCACATAAGGTTCAGAATAAGGTTCAGAAAGGATCGCTTATGCAACGTGTTGTTTTTTCTTTTTTTCTTTTTACGCGTCACCGATGGATGACGAGACTGTATTCCTCGTCGCTCGCTGCTCAGTAAAACACTCGGACGAGAAACTATTTGATGCAGATGCAGCTCTTTGAGTTGGTAGCTTCCAACTTCCATCACATCACATGAGCGCATTGCGTCCCAATCAGACAAAAAATAGGCTATAGCACCGTAAAAAGAGTTGGTAAAGATTCCAGCTTTCATCACATTACGAGCGCATCCCGTCTCCCGTTCTCCAGACCGGACTTGTATCAAAACCCACACAGCTTAATTACAAATAGGCTATAGAATAGCCTACACATAAGCTTGAACCATGAATTGAGCAAGCTTGCATTTATCAGCACCGCGGCCGTATAGGCTGGAGATTGTAGAAAGAAATGTCTTCTGTGTTTGGCAGGCTTACATAACATTCGAATGCAATATGGAATCTGAAGCTTTCAATCCCAATTACAATGCTTTAACTGTTAATGTTGGCTCCTTGCATGCACCTGCTTGTCCGAAAAAAGTAAAAATCACGGTATGCCGTTTTCACTGTGGGGAAATGTCTAATCTCCCAGTACTTTAGGCAAAAATTACTAGGTATTTTCCCGTCAAATTTTGGACTACAAAACTCACGGAAGACAAAATAAGTGGCCGTTTTCACATGGCGTGAATTTCAAAATTGCCGTCATTTTGGAAAAAACTTCCAGAAGTTTGACTCAGTGTAAACGGGGCTTAAGACACAGTACAGTCACAAGGAAAACTTCAGATAAGTGAGGGGTGAGGGGTGAGGAGGGAGGGATGAGGGGTGAGGAGGGGAGGGGTGAGGAGGAGAGGGGGTGAGGAGGGGAGGGGTGAGGAGGAGAGGGGGTGAAGGGTGTGGGGGGGTGAGGGCGATAGGAGGGGGGAGGGGGGGAAGGAGGTGACTGTGTGTCTGTTTTAGTATACATGCTTTCTTTTATTTCTGTGCATCTGGGGTGGCGGGGGGGGGGGGGGGGGGGCCGGGGGGTGTGTGGGAGGGAGGTGTGGGGGGGGGGGGGGGGGGGTTGGGTTAGAGGGTTTGGAGGGGAGGGGGTAAGGGCGAGGTGAGGGGGGTTGGAGGGGTGGAAGGGGTTAGGGGTGATTGTGTATATGTGTTTGTACATGATTCCTTGCATTTCTGTGCATCAGGGGTTAAGTGTGGGGAGAGGGGGGGGGTGCGGAAAGGGGGGGGGGGGGGGGTTCGGAATGGGGCTTCGGAAGGGGGGTGTTACAAGTGGGGGTGACTGTGTGTCTCTGTTTTGGCATAATACTGTGTATTTCTGTGCATCTGTGCTTCCGGGTCAAAATGACCCGAACAGCACTTAAGGTTCAAAAAATATGAGGGGGGTGTAGCATGGGTGTAGTGCAAAAATATTTTTTTTACATGTTCATCTCAGAAGAATCTTTAAGGCCAGTGAGTTTCAGATGGAAACAATTTAAACTTCTACCTTTTTTTTCCAAATGAAAATGTAAAACGGGTCAAAATGATCCGAACAGCACTTAAGGGTTAAAAAAAACAAAAACTTCAAGACTTCACAAACTTTCAAAAAAAAAGCAGATCTACAAGCTCGCAGCGCGGCACTCGGTGCCGCGCTGTGAGCTTGTAGATCTGCTATTTTTCAATAGTTAAAGCACAAAATAACGCAGTGTATCCTTGCACCCAGGGCCCAGAATTTGGTGCGACACCCCTGCCAAGTCTACGTAACCCAGCCGTTCTTACAACCTCTTGCAACCTTTCGTTTGTTCTGTGGAATATTACAGCACATGACGGTGCAGCTTGCAGATACAGTATATCACTGCTCCCACCTTGTTACAACTAGGATACATGTTCCTTTTGGCATGCGACAGCGAGCGACACCCATTCATGATCGAGTCCATACGTCACGTTGGCTGGCCAGGACAATGCTGACAAGGTTGACTAGTTAGCTTGTATCTCTGGAAGAGTATGATGGAATCGAGCGTGGTCTTTGACAGACACTGTACAGAGATATCCATATAAGGCGATGAAAGGGACAAATGGTAAGACGGAATACATTTCTCAGTGGATTCCTTGTGGCTCGCGTCAGGACAACCACGCTTAGTTTGAAAACATTCTTGGAACCCGGCCGGGTCCGGGAACAAAGATTCACACGACCAATAGGGTGGGACCTGCGAGAAGAGCTGTAGTGTACAGTGACAGATATAGGATCAGACCAGACCACTGCTTTTACAATGAAAGATGGATGGGGGGTGTGTGTGTGTGTGTGTGTGTGTGTGTGTGTGTGTGTGTGTGTGTGTGTGTGTGTGTGTGTGTGTGATGGGGGTGGGTAGGTGGTCCACTGTGAATGCTCAGCCCCACAGCGCATCTGTCAAGACAATTACAGCCCAGTGTGGAAGCCTAACCCGTGTGTGTGTGTGTGTGTGTGTGTGTGTGTGTGTGTGTGTGTGTGTGTGTGTGTGTGTGTGTGTGTGTGTGTGTGTGTGTGTGTGTGTGTGTGTGAAAAAGTGACAACTTGAAAGTGTGAGCAATTAATGTGCACTGCGGTGGTGTGTGTGCGTGTGTGTGTGTGTGTGTGTGTGTGTGTGTGTGTGTGTGTGTGTGTGTGTGTGTGTGTGTGTGTGTGTGTGTGTGTTTTTGTTTGTGTTTGTGTTTGTGTGTGCGTGTGCGTGTGTGTGTGTGTGTGTGTGAGAGAGAGAGAGAGAGAGAGAGAGAGAGAAAAGAAGCAGAATTAAGTCTAATTTATACTTCCTCGCATGACGGTGCCACTTGCATTTCGGCCGGAAATAGCCGACCTACAAGCTTACAATGCGTCGCATCCGAGACGCATTGTGAGCTTATAGATCGTCTATGTTCCACAACGCGATGCCACACAGCGACAGACCACAAGTTAGGCCTTTTAGAGAGCACTATGACGCTTATTGGAAGATATTATCTGATCAGTTTAGAGGAATGAAGGACTTCTCTCTCCCGGTTCATGGCATAATGCATAGCTTTATGGCGATGGGAGACAGCGTCGTTGACAGATCCCCCGCTGACTGCGTCGGTCTAACGCTTGACTCGATGCGACCGCGTCAAAGTTGATCGCCTCGCGGAAAGAACGAATCCTGACACACAAAAGTTGCTTGCCTTTTTTCTTCTCCTTTTTTACGAGATGGCTTAGTCATCAAAACTAAGCTATGAGGACTTAAACTAGACTAAAACTTTAGTGAGGGACTAGTTGAGAAGAGACCCAGTAGAACTAAAAGACAAGTCATGTTATGTTTAGTTGCACTCGGGTGTAAATGTGTGAGTGAATGTGAAGTACTGTACATTGCAAAGCGCCATACATGGTCAGGAAGGCTTGAAAGGTTCTATATAAATGCAAATAACAGTTTTACATTATCTCTGCATGGTGCCAATCTGTTGTGTTGGTCCATTCATCTTATAAATTAAACTTCCAAGTCCAACACAGGAATGCAAGACACAAAGTAATTGAAAGTAGATATGGGTACTGTAGAAAATGGTAAAGTAATGGTATTCTGACATTCTGGTGTGTGTGTGTTTGGGGGGGGGGGGGGGGGGGGGTTAAATAAATAGTGTCCAGAGTTGGCTGGCTGAAGCGGACATTTGGCACGGCAACTCGCCCACCTTTTGGCTCTGTTTGTTGAAGTCGCGCCTCCGTCATTTTACCTGTTTGTTAGTGGAGCCGCCCGCCCTTTTACGCCTTGGGTTTGAGAACGACGTGAATGGGGACCCAGCTGTCAAGTCAAATGTTTGCGGCTTGGTCTCATGTGCCAGTACCAGTAAGACATCCTAAGGGCGGGAAGCGAGGTTGTGCTGAAACAACAGAGACTGTCACAATACTTTATGTTCATATATGGGCATTCCCAGATATGGGCTTAATTTTGATGACATCAGGGATCTCCATATATGGACATAAAAGGGACAAGGACGTAATTAATTTGCAAGTGTGACTCATGTCGCGATAACCACACTAGGCCTTATCATGAGACTGAAACAATATACACATAATATGGGCATTCCCAGATATGGGCTTACTATTGATGACATCAGATATCATGTTGCGACGTCTGGGCTCTAAGCTGTGTGCTCCGGGGAGTGGAGGGGGGCATCCAACGGATTCTTTCAGCTGAGAATTTGAATACGCCCCTCCAGACCAGATTCACGCTCCGTTCAATCAGACCACATTTAGTTTGACTTAGTTCCACAGATTTACATTTTGTGAAAATAGCTAACTACAAGCTCGCAATGCAAGGCGCTGCGAGTTTGTAGATTGACTATCTTCACTATGTTTACCTCTGTTCTTATGTAATATTTGACCAATTTGTAATAATTAATTTACTTTAGAACAATTGTTACACAGTAAGCTAATGATCTGGAGACCCCCCAAAAATAATTTGGGGACCTGCCTGGCTGTCCCGACCCCCATTTTGAGAACCAATGCAATAGTTTCCTCAACACTGTCACAGCAATAGCAACAACCACGGCAACACCAAAGACATAATTAAGACTAACATGTTGCGTTTTCATCACTTTGATGAGGATACTTCGAGATGACAAAGTAAGCCGCACAAGCGTGGCCATTTGATTTGCCTCTGATACATTTTGTAGGGTGTGTTTATCCCAGATATGAAAGCAAAGCATAGTTAAGGAGTGTGTTATGAGTCCCTATTGAAAAATCTGTCTCTATTTAATTGTACCTCTGAGGTATTAGAATCATCCGTGTTTGACTATTTATCTGCTAACATTAATTTCTCTGTCCCGCCCGATTAAATGCAACATTTTGGATCTTTCATCTTGTGAGTATGAGCTCTACCTCAAAGATTCTTGGAAGGAAGGAAGTATTGAAGTACATTTACTTAAGCACTGTGCTTAAGTAGATATTCTGTGTATCTGTACTTTACTTGAGTATTTACACTTCAAAGACAAATATTGTACCCTTGACTATTTCACACATACAAGTCAAATTAGCCGATCATATTTCTGGAAAATCTTTATTTCGGCACAATGTCAAAATGTTAATAGAGCAATGCATTGATAATGACGTATGTATGATTTGAACAAAACAGGCACTTTTGGGTACTTCTCCAGCACTTTAACTCAAGCATACATTTGACTAAGCGAATTTCACTTCTGGTTAAGTAATTTTGATCAGTGTGTAGAGTATATTTGACTCAAGTCCTGGAGTTGAGTTTTATTTATTAAAAACTTGACTCAGAGTATAGATACTCCTCACATATGAGGTCAAATATGACTCAAGCCCAAAGTTGCTTATAATAAACAGACTTGGCAACACTGGTTGGAGCATTGACTCCACGGTTCGATTCAAAACACCCCCACACACACGCGCGCGCGCACGCACGCACGCACGCACGCACGCACGCACGCACGCACGCACGCACGCACGCACGCACGCACGCACGCACGCACGCACGCACACACACACACACACACACACACTTATGTGTAGTATAAATAACACTTAATAATCCTATGATGTTAGCTTTATGTGACCGTTACATCCAAAGTTGATATTTTATTTCAAACATGCACCATCATATAGCAGGTTAGAATTGAATGTCCAATATGCTCTGAATATGCCTAACAACCAAATGTGGACGTAACTTTGTTGCTTTTGAACATAGATTTGTTTGAACTACAATCTTCTTTGCCATGCCATGCCAAATAAACAGTGTTGTCCATTTCTTGGCTTAACGATGATATCCAATTTTATATGTAGACCAGGGGTTCCCAAACCTTTTTGGCTCAGGGCACCCTTATAAATATATCTTTTCATTCAAAGCACCCCTACATTATCATATTCATAATTTTCACTGACAGCACCTTATATTTTATGGCATATTTTACCATTACCTTTAGCATTACAGTATGATCTAACAATGTTCAATCAAAAATATTAAACTTTTTGTTATTTATTATTATGAGATGATGACAACATCTGAATGAATTAGTTTTTTATTGAGTAAATCATAGTAATTGGCACCAGTGCTACAAAACCTTGTATATCCAAAACCGTTCGTTTTGCATTCATCATTTTAAAAATGATTTAAACTAGTGAAAACTGCTGTTTTCACTACTTTTCTGCTTGCTTTGCAAAAGAACGTACACATTTGAAACTTGGAGATACGAGGTTTCCACCCGACAACGACGATAAATTGCAAATATTATCACATTAGCTCGTGGCACCCCTGGACTGCCGTCACAGCACCCCAGGGTGCCTGGGCACCCACTTTGAAAACCCCTGAAACTATCTGAAGTGAAGTCCCGCACTGGATGGTTTAAAAATGGGGACTCGTGGGAGTTAAGAATTCAGAATTTCAACAACAGACACAGGCATCTAGATGACAAGAATATTGTCTACATATTGACAAGAAAGACACTGGTGCCTACATATTGACAAGCAAGAGACAGAGGAGAAATTAAGTGATACAGTCTACAATGAACAGAACGTTCATTAGCTCATGGAGGTGTAATGTTTTCACTCCACTCCATTATTTCAGCTGTCTTCAGTTTGGGAAGATGGAATTATGTTTTCGTTTGACAGGAGGAAGTAATTAAGATTGGACTTTCAAGGGATCCTGGGCATAAATAAACATGCGCAAAAATGTAATTCTACAATGTATTTGGCTTAACCAAATATATGCCCTGAAAGTGTGTGAAAAACATTTTTTTTTTCAGCAGCAGGTCTTTAATTGTTATGAAAGAGTTTTGTTGGCAGCATATCTGCCTGCCTGCCTGCCTGCCTGGCTGTCTGCATGACTGCCTGTTTGTATGCCTGTCTGTCTGCCAGGGCCGGATCTACAATATGGGCACTTTGGGCACTTTGGGGGATTTGGCTTGTGTTGACCATATAGTAGTACTATAATAGTACATTGTTATTAATTTAGATTGTCAGTGGCCACACTGCCACTGTTACTTACCTCAGACTGTTATTGTCTCAAGTGTGTTCACTGGCTGCTGATATCGTTAAGATACTTCTTAAAATGCTGAAAACAGTTAGTCTGGAGCCCTGTAGCACGTAAGCAGAGCGGGGCCCTTGGAGCTTCAGTGCCCAGTGGCCCTCAGAGGTGTTAATCCTGGCCTGCTGTCTGCCTTCCTGCCCGCCCTGCCCCTGCCTGCCCGCGCTCCCGTCTGCCTGTCTGCATGTCTGTCTGTCTGTTTGTTTGTTTGTCTGTCTGTCTGCCTTCCTGCCTACCTGCCTGTTTGCCTGTCTGCCTGCCTACCTGCCTGTTCGCCTGTCTGCCTGCCTACCTAGTAGTCTGCCTACCTGCCTGTTTGCCTGTCTGTCTGTCTGCCTGCCTACCTAGTAGTCTGCCTACCTGCCTGTTTGCCTGTCTGAGTGCCTATACCTGCGTATCGTTTTGCCTGCCCTTCCCTGCCAGTGAGGAGATGAGGCGTATAGCGAAAGTCACAGGAGACCTTTCAAACTCGCTCCCTGGCTCCGCCGCTAAACAGGCTCAACGCGGGACGGCTCCCTCGCCCCGGCCCGTCATTACACCGGACCCCTCGTTACTGTGTTTTGTGAACTCGGGCGGAGGGCGTGCATTGGAGACAAAAATGCTGGGCGGCTTGCCCGGCGCTGGGCCAAGCCGCACCTGCTCCTAATTAACCCTCCTGATTAGCTCTCCACTTCACGCGACCTTGTGTCTGGAGCCTGTAGAGCGTCGCAGAGGGGGGGGGGGCAGATGAAATGAAAATGCTGGCGGACAAAAAAAAAGAAAGGAAAAAAGGCCCGAAGGCGCCCGGCGCACACAATCTGCCGACGAGCACCCCCCCCCCCTGCCATCCCCTCCCCCCCTGCCCAAGAGACAACGGAGAAGAGCTTATTATATTGTCGTGGCGGTCGGCTGGAAACCTTGCATGTCCACCGACTGATAACTCTCAGAAAATGGGAAGAGGAAACGTAAAAAAGAGAGCACCTGCATTCCAATGCATCGTGTCGTTATCATTCAGTCACGAGATTTTGTTAATACTTGTCAACGTTTCAACAAAGAAAGGAAGACAAAAACTGACATTCACAGATAGCAAAGACAGCCGATCTACGAGCTCATGTCGCACCCCACGTGAGCTTTATAGATCTAAAAAAAAAAAGATACGAGTTTTCTGCCCCCAGTAACGCAAAAGGGTTGGGGGGAGGGGGGAGGGAGGATTGCTCAGAGAGGGCCTGTTTTGACTGAAGCTCCCACAACGGAAGAATGAAAGGGCTTCTGGCTCCGGGAGGAGGCTTATATTCAGTTACATCCTGTGTTGCACGCGGCAGGTATTGTCTTTCATGTGAGCTTCTTGTCAGAGCTGCCACATATCCGCTACCGTCAGTCAGAGAGCGCTCATTAAAAACCATAAAAGCCTGTGCTTTACACTTACACAATTATAGCATATATGTTCATTGGGGTATTGTGTGTATGTATACTGTACATATATATATATATATATATATATATATATATATATATATATATACTGTATATATATACTGTATATATATATATATATATATATGTATATGTTCATTGGGGTATTGTGTGTATGTATACTGTACACACATACATATATATATATATATATATATATATATATATATATGTGTGTGTATGTATTATGTATGTATATGTATAGATAGATAGATAGATAGATAGATAGATAGATAGATAGATAGATAGATAGATATACACACACACATAATATACCGACCAAATATCTGTCTGATATACATGCATGCTGACACCACTGATACAAAACAGTGCCCAAATTTCGAGATAACTGACATCACTGATATCGCTTCCTGTACTGCGCATGCGTCGCCGCCTGCAGCCGCATGCGGGAACCGTGCCCAAATTTGGAGATGACTGACATCACTGGTACGTCTGGGTTCTCCAACATTACTTCTGAGACTCCTATATTCAATCCCTCATATACTGTGCACACCCCATGACCCTAACTGCACATCATTTGGAGCACATATCACATTTCGAACGGGCAAGGACTAGTGAAAAACCAGTAAGATTGGGAAAGGAGCGCTTGTTTTAGTTCACCTTATGGGCAGTCCCTGGAAGAAGCCCATGTCTCAGTGGTAGAGCATTTGACATGCATTGGTCCCACGTCTCATTATTCCTCCATTATTCCCATTAGTCCCACGCTGGTGAATGCTACTATGCCTAAACCTAACCCTAACCTAACTCTAACCCTAACCCTAACCTCAGTAAAACTATGCCTAAACCTAACCCTAACCCTAACCTCAGTAAAACTATGCCTAAACCTAACCCTAATCTTAACCCTAACCTCAGTAAAACTATGCCTAAACCTAACCCTAACCTCAGTAAAACTATGCCTAAACCTAACCCTAACCTCAGTCAAATTATTCCTATAGTTCCCCGAAGGAGGCACCACTTGCTCCACCGTGTGCCAAAAAATGAGCGCTCCTGGTCTCAATCTTACTGAATCTCAAAAAAACTGTGACATATACACTATATGTGTGTAAATATTTAAAAAAAGAGTAGGACGAATGTGGGGGCTCCTCACTGGCAGGTGAGGTAGTGGGATACAACAACAGTGACACAGAAAGGTGTGTGAGGGAAGGAGTCATTTGGCATAATGACTAAATTGGGGGGAGAAAAGCAAAAAAAGGGTAAAGAAACACGTTTGTTTGTGGTTCATTTCTGTCACTGAAGCACTTGCATAAAGGAATTGTATTTGCATG
>NC_137824.1:43639875-43695897 GCF_963921795.1 Nannobrachium achirus
CTTAATCAAGTAAATTTTGAATTCCGGACTTTTACTTGTAATTTTTATCTTGCATTGATAATTTTACTTGAAGGTCGGGTGACATGGCCAAAACAGCTAATTAAGGCTATCAAATTAGCCACATTTTTTAATGATGTCATGTACCCCCATGTTAAATTACCCAATCAAATTAATTTATTGTAGTTACTGTACTGAAAGTAGTACCTTCTGTACAGTAACGGCAATATCTTAATTTGATTGGGCTAGGGGGGCGGAGTCGAGTATCCATATCATTATCTTTTGAAACTGCCCCAACAAAAGCTGTCCAAGGTGTTTCCGACTTTCTAAACCAACTTTAAAACTATCAGTTCTAGGGGTAAAGATTATACAGCATTCGCTATAAAATCAGTGGTTATACCGGTAAAAAAATACAAGTCTTCTTCAAAAAAGGTGTCAGAGATTAGTTACGAGGGTCCAACACGCTTCTCCCCGTCCCTGAGACGGTTTTGTCGGCCATACCCTGCTGTCTCTTCCCCTAAACCTGACTGGAGCACCTGACCGGGACACCGGAGCAAGCTTAGAACGAGGGTCCAGTGATCTCCTCCTCGGCAGAGGAGGTCCATGGCTCATACACTCTGTGTGTGTAGCCTGTGTGTGTGTGTGCTTTCGCGCGCACACGCGTGTGTGTGTGTGTGTACACACACAATAGCTCTCGAAAATAGCCGTTCGGTGTGCCGCTAGCCGCGCCACAAGCTAACAACAACGCATCACGTTGTGCGCGGCACCGCACAACGGACGAAGTATACACTCACTACTAACTGATACGGCCCCGCCTCCTTTTCAGACCGTTTGAAGAAAGACCACGTGACCTACTGTATCATAATGTTAAAATTCTTTGCGTGTCATCATACCTTTAAGTAAAACATTTTGAGTAGGCCTACGGTTTCCACCACTGCTTTACCTCCAGCAAGCATGGCAGTGTTACGGTGAAATTGGTGACCTGACAAAATATGTGACAGTCGTGTAGACATCACACAGCGTCAGAAGGTAAAGTTACTGCATGTTTTTTGTAAGGGTACCTACCCTAGGAGACAAGGGGAGAACATGCAAACTCCACACAGAAAGGCCATTTTGCCAACCCCACCTAGGGTATGGCCACTGATGACGCAAAGGAAAGAACAAGCCCCCAGCACCCACAGCGTCTCCCGGGGGGAATTGAACCCAGGACCTTCTAGCTGTGAGGCGACAGCGCTACCGCCTGCACCAACTTGAGTATTGAAATTTGGCTCTGGACATGAATCACTCCCGCTCAGTTTTGACCTTATTCTTTGGTTTTTGGACATTTATTTGCTCCCTCTGTTCATGTTCTTATGTTTGGTGTATCTTTAGTCATGTTTCCCTGGTTGGTTTTGTAGGCTAGTATGTTCTTTAATGTTCTGCCCAGTTGCTGTATTTCTATGTTTAGTGTTTCGGTCATAGACAAAGCATTCCACTGCCCTGCGAGGGCTCAGTCTTTACTAACTAAAAATAAACAAAACGACTTCATACTCACCAAAGCAAAGGCTGTTTTGTGTTGTTGAAAGTCTATTCTCCAGGGTGTGAACTGTGAAGCCTCTCAGCATCCCACCTTATCTGTAAAATAGGCCTATACTTTTTGGGCTGAACATAAAATACGTTAGACGGAAATTATTTTGTTTACTTCACTGCGTCCTCTACAGATCTTGTCGGTATACAGATGTGCCGTTTCATGTCTTCAGAGTTTACTGCTCTTTGCCTGAAAATATCCGGCAAATGCATTTTTTCCACAGGTTTCTTTCCCTGTTTTGCCTTTCACATTTTTATGGAGAATGGAGTGTATTTATGCAGAAACCCGCAAATGGCAAGAACCAATGCATTCCCATTGAAAAGCAGAATCCACCTTCATAGGTAGATTTAAATTTCAAAATCTTCATAAATAGCAAAAATAGCTGATCTACAAGCTCAATGTTCTACCAATTCAGTGGAAATCTACAGTCTACATACGTGTAAAGTTTCAAAATGGCACATCTGTTTTCTGTACATTACATATCAGCTGGCAACCATACTTTGGTGTGAACGCTGCCTTACAATAAAAGTCCGGAATTCTAAATTTACTTTAGTAAAAGTACAAAAGTAATGGCATCAAAATGTACTTAGATTGCCAAAAGTAAAAGTACTCAGTCATTATGCAGAATGTCCCATTTCACAAGTTTTCAAAGAAATGTTTTGAAAATAGCTGAACTACAAGCTCACAATGCGTCACAATGCAACACATTGTGAGCTTGTAGATCTGCTATTTTCAAATGGCCAAAATGTGTATAGGGTTGAAGTGGTTAATGTTTGTTTTGTAATAATAATCAAAATCAAAATCAACTAACTAGTAACTAAAGTTTTTAAATATTTGTTTTGAAGTAGAAAGTACCATATTTTCCTCTGAGATTAATAGTAGAAGTAACAATATTAGTAAACTAGGCTACTACACTCAAAAATTTGTACTCCAGTACAGTATAGGCCTACTTGAGTAAATGTACCTTTACACCACTGGTACAAACCAACTCTCCTTAGCAAAGGAGCAATAGATAACTTAAACTTTTCAAGTGACAATTAAACAAGAAGACATTTCAAAACCACAGTAAAATATCATCAAACACAAGGTAAGTAGGCTATTCTTTACGCTTTTAGCAATACAACTCTTTGTATGAACAATACACAGTTTCAGTCGCCATGCGAACTCCCCCGCCAAGTGGTACGCTCCAACCCTATAAAAGGAGCCCTGCAGTCACGTGTGACTTTTTTAAGAGGATCAGACCAGTAACAGGAAGTGGTAAGACAGTGTTGTTTAGCATTGATTACCTTTGCACATCTGTTAAATCAATAAATGTGTATGTTTCAACCAACTATTGTCTGTGTATCGTTTGTAACTTGAATTCATATGAAATTAATATGAAATGAAATTGGTGAAATGCAAACTGGCTCAAGATGCGAATACAAACTCCCTGAATACTCACATAGCTATCATTGTAACATTCACATGTTTGGTGCTAGCCACTGTGATGCCCCACACACACTATAGAGATGGTATAGTCTGGGGAGGTGCCACCTATAACTCTCTCCCTGCAGGTGAGCAGGGTGGGGCCTCATTGGCTGATTGCCTGATGGCCTATGGAGTGCACCTGGGCCCGGTGCCTCCAGTAGGCTATAAAAGGCCTCCCCTCTCCATTCTGCATGTGAGGTCCAGAGGAAGCAGACGTGTTCCCTCCAGCTCCTGTGTACTCTCCACCATGCCCTCGTTATGCATCCTGAGTTCTGTTTGACTTTACTTTCCATGCAACACCTCGCACTACACCATGTCTCACACATCCACACCTACACTACTGATCACTGACTCCACACTCCATTGGATCCTTTGTTAAGTTTGCTGCCTTAGTTCCTGTTCTAGGCTTATACTTTAATAAATATCCTATTGTTATACTTTTGACAACGTCTCCTCTCCCCTTCCTTTGTTACTGCTTGAGCCAGCTGTGACAAATGGGGGCTCGTTCAAACGTGAGTATTGTTTAAACTTTAAAGTTTTGTTAAAGTTAAACATTTTGTTGTGCGCGCACCTACAGAGGTGTTTTTGATAGCCGGTCTGTAACTAGAAGTAATTGGGGTTTCCCTGTGACATAGGGTAAACTGTTACCAATCAGATACGGTTTTGGGAGTCTGGCTCTTGATTCCCTTTGTCTATTTTGACACGGTTTTCAAAAAGTTTTTCGGTGCGTACAGTGTTTTGTTCAGTTACCGTTAAATTGGGTTTTTTGATTTTTCCGTGTTTTTCTTTGGGCATTGGAGTTATTTGAATGTTGGGCTTAGTTTTGTGAAACACTTATACTGTATATTTTGAGTAGACATTTGTACGGAGCTTCTGCTGTTGTCCCATGTAAGGCAAAGCCACGCTGTGTTTCTTTAAACCTTCGTGGGGTTTGTTATTTTTCTTGTAGTGTTGGGGTCATCTACGCGCCTTCCGGGGGCACAGTACTTGGTGTGGCAGCGCGGCTATCAACCGGTGGCGTTGTCCCCAGGTATAGCAAGTGCGTAAATACCCACGCAGACCTCATGAAGAGCTAGGGGTGAGTTAGATAAGCTTTGGCTAGGCAGTTAGGGGACGCTCCTGTGTGCTCAAAATTGTATTGGTGTCTCACTTAATTTTGTCTATAACATTCAAACGTAACTATGGCTCAAATTGATGAGTTTGTGGCGTCACCGTCCGACGAATTTTTGGATGGTTGTAGTAAGGAGCAGCTTTTTGAAATTGCTGATCATTATAAGGTTGACGTTGGGGACAGGAGACGCAAAACCCAAACCATTAAATTGGTGTTAGTGGCCAATTTAGGGGAGATTGGCATATTGCCAGAGACCGAAACAGGAGGAAGTGACGGCACTGTGTTGCCATTACCAGGTCAAGTTCATTTTTCATTTGAACAACAAAAAGAACTGTTGCTTATTCAGCTCGAAATGGAGAGGACAAAGCAACAGGGGGTAATTGAAAAAGAAAGGGTTGGAATTGAAAAAGAGAAAATTGAAATGGAGAAACTTAGGATTAATTTGCAGAGGGAAAAGGTGGAGCTGGTAAAAGAAGGCAAAATGGATCAGAAGCTGTTAGATCCTGGTGGAGGCCCAGCTGTAGAAAAGCGGCCTTTTGATCTTGTGAACAATTTGAGGTTAATTCCTAAATTCAACGAGAAGGAGCCTGAAACTTTTTTTTCGTTATTTGAAAGGCTAGCAGACTCCCGAGGTTGGCCTGATGCGGATAGGACTGTGATGCTGCAATGTGTTTTTACTGGGAAGGCACAGGAAGCTTATTCTGCATTATCTGTAACAGATAGTTTAAGCTATGCCAGGGTTAAAGCTGCTGTTCTTAAGGTGTACGAAATGGTGCCTGAAAGCTATCGCCAACGATTTAGAAATGTCCGGAAAGACGAAAAACAGTCATACTTGGAGTTTTCACGTGATTTGGTGAATAACTTTAATCGTTGGCGTATTGCTGCAGGTGGGGACACCTGTGAGAGCTTGTGCGATTTGGTATTGTTGGAACAGTTCAAAAATGCAATTCCAAACCGTATAGCAACATATATCACTGAACAGCAGGTTAAGACTGTGGGGGATGCTGCCGCTTTGGCTGACCAGTATGTTCTGACACACCGTGAGTGGGTCCCACGGAACACCCAATTTGTGCATCGGGAGAGCACCGCTCCCAGCCATGGTTCTGTTGCGCCTAGCCATAGTTACTCACCGGTCACCAGAGTTGTTCGATCGGAGGATGGGAAAAGTAGGGCTGCCCCTGACGGCGAAAGAACATGCAATTTTTGTGGCAAGAAAGGTCACATAAAAGCAGACTGCTACGCACTCAAGAGAAGGGACAGAGCTCATGTGAAGTCGGCAGCGTTTGTAGCGCCTGTGTCAAGTGTGAGGTCGGTAGGTCTGCCACACGAGAGCGGGAGGAGTCTCGACGGTGTGGACGAGGCTTATCGGCCGTTTGTTGAGAAAGGATATGTCTCTCTGGTTGGTTCCAGTGAAAAAGTGCCCGTGACAATCCTACGAGACACAGCTGCGCTGGGCACATATATTCGTGAGTCTGTTCTACCCTTCTCCTCAGAGTCTGCAACTGGCGATAGCATGTTGAGCCGTGGTATGGGTATGTCCATCATCTCTTCTCCTACACATAGAATTGAACTTAACTGTGGCCTTGTCCAAGGTGAGGTGGAGGTGGCGTTGTGTGCGGCGTTTCCGATGGCTGGGGTCGATGTCCTCCTGGGGAATATGCATGCGGGTGGCCGTGTGTGGGCTCAAGTACCACCGTCACCACTGGTGAGTTCAGTTCCGATTGTGGGCAGTGAGCCAGACGAGAGCGAGCGGGATTTTCCGCAGGTTTTTGCAGCAGCAGCCGTGACACGGGCCAGGGCTTGTGAAATTGAGTGATAATGTGGAGAATTCTGAAGCATTCTTTTCTTTGTCTGATGTGCCTATTTCTGTTTCCCAGACAGAGCTTGTAGCAGAGCAGCAGTCCGATCCGTCCATCAGAGGCCTGTTTGAGGGAGTTCTGACAGGGAGTGAGGTGAAGGATAGCGCATATGGGTATTTCTTGGATAATGGGTTGCTAGTGAGGAAGTGGATGCCTTGTTGGGAACGTGGGGCAGGGGAACCAGTTTTCCAGGTGGTTATTCCAGCTAAATACAGGGATTTAGTGTTGAAACTGTCTCATGACCAATCAGGGCATGTAGGGGTTAAGAAAACTTACCGCCACATTATGCAGTACTTTTTTTGGCCTAAGTTAAGAAGGGATGTTGCTGCATACATTAGAACATGTCACACATGTCAGATGACTGGTAAACCAAATCAGGTGATTAAGCCTGCTCCACTGCACCCCATACCTGCTATAGGCCAACCATTTGAGCACATAATAATTGATTGTGTTGGTCCTCTCCCTCCTTCTAGGTCTGGCGCCAAGTACCTGCTCACTGTGATGTGTCAGGCGACCAGATATCCAGCTGCGTACCCACTCCGTTCCATAACCACTAGGGCTGTGGTTAAGGCTCTCTCCCAGTTTATGTCCATATTTGGTATTTGCAGGGTTCTCCAAAGTGACCAGGGTTCCAATTTCTCCTCCCATATGTTTGCTCAGGTTCTGAAGCAGCTTAAGGTGAAACACTCTCAGTCCTCAGCGTACCATGCTGAAAGCCAGGGTGCTTTGGAGAGATTTCATCAATTTTTAAAATCTATGCTGCGGGCTTATTGCACAGAGCTGGGCAAAGATTGGGCTGAGGGCTTGCCCTGGTTGATGTTGGCTGCTCGTGAGGTAGTGCAAGAAAGTACTGGATTTAGTCCTAACCAGTTAGTTTTTGGCCACTTAGTGCGTGGTCCTCTTGCACTGCTTCATGACAACTTTAAGGCCCCTGACCCACCCAAAAATCTGATTGACTTTGTCAATGGGTTCAGGCAGCAGCTGTATGTAGCTGGCACTTTGGCTAAGGAAAATCTTGCAAAAGCTCAAGTGAAAATGAAGCGCTCCTATGATCGGCGGGCTGAACGTCGTGAGTTCATTCCGGGTGATCAGGTGCTGGCTCTGTTGCCGATTGTAACTTCGCCCTTCCAAGCAAAGTTCACAGGTCCACACACCGTGGTTGAGAAGATTTCAGACAAATTATGTCATTTCGACTCCTAACCGGCGTAAGGCTAATCAATTGTGTCACGTAAACTTGTTGAAACCGTACTATAGTCGTGAGTCTAGTGTGGTTTTGCCTGTCTGTTTTGCAGCCGCCGTGGATCCTACCTCTCAGTCGGTGGCAGTGGCTGAGACGGAGGATGCCACCGCTTTTGATGAGACGCTGGCATATGGGCGGCTGAGAAACACAGAGTCTCTGGGTAAGTTAGACAGACTGTTGGGTCATCTGCCCAGGGCTCGTAGTGCGGCATTAGCTGGTTTGATTGGTGATTTCCCATCATTATTTGGTGATACACCATCTCAAACGCATCTGATAGAGCACGACATTGAGTTGACAGATCCAAAACCCATTCGGCAGCGGTTTTACCGGGTCTCTGTAGACAAACGCAGGGGGTTGGATGCAGAGGTCCGGTATATGTTGGCAAATGGGATTGCGGAGCCTTCTGCATCGTGCTGGGCGTCACCATGCATTTTGGTTCCGAAATCTGATGGGTCATCTAGGTTTTGTACAGACTTCCGCAAAGTGAACAACATAACAAAACCAGATGCTTTTCCATTACCGAGAATGGATGACTGTATCGACGAGGTGGGCTCTGCTAAATTTGTCAGCAAATTTGACCTTTTAAAGGGCTATTGGCAGGTTCCATTATCAAAAAGAGCTAAAGAGATTGCGTCTTTCATTACTCCAGCCGGGCTCTATTCCTATAATGTAATGCCATTTGGTTTGCGTAACGCTCCGGCAACATTCCAACGCCTGATGAATCAGGTTGTGGGTGACCTAGAGGGCTGTGCAGTCTATTTAGACGACGTGGTAGTGTACAGTGACACTTGGGAGAGTCACGTGGCACGCATTCACTCTCTTTTTCAGCGTTTGGCTGATGCGCAGCTCACAGTCAATTTGGCCAAATGTGAATTTGCTCGGGCTACAGTAACTTACCTTGGGCGCGTGGTCGGCCAGGGGGAGGTTCGTCCGGTACATGCTAAAGTACTCGCCGTCGAGCAGTACCCTCCTCCGGCTACCAAGAAGGACCTCATGCGTTTTTTGGGGTTAATTGGTTATTACAGATCCTTTTGCAGAAATTTCTCATCTGTGGTCGCTCCACTGACTGACCTTTTAAAGGATAAGGTAAAGTTTGTCTGGTCCTCCCGCTGTCAGCAGGCATTTCAAAATGCCAAGACTTTGTTGTGCTCTGCCCCAGTATTGGCAGCTCCTCGGATGGAGCAGCAATTCAAATTGCAGGTAGATGCAAGCCATGTTGGGGCAGGTGCAGTACTGATGCAGACTGACAGTGAGGGGATGAACAGACCAGTCAGCTTCTTTTCAAGAAAGTTCAATAAGCACCAGCTTAATTATTCTGTTATTGAAAAAGAAGCATTGGCACTGGTGTTGGCATTGGTGCACTTCAGTGTTTATGTGGGTTCTGGGGTGCCTGTTATAGTGGATACAGATCACAACCCACTGACTTTCCTGAGTTCGCTTAAGTGTCCTAACCAGAGACTTATAAGATGGTCTTTGTTTTTGCAGTCATTTGCCCTAGATATTAGACACATTAAAGGCAAAGATAATGTGGTGGCGGACGCACTGTCCCGTGCCCCTGTCTAGATGTTAGTGTCTAATACTATTGTCTGTTCTTTCTTTTTAGAGTCTGGTGGAGTAACCCCTGGCCTGTTCTTCTCCTGGACAGCATATAGCTAACGGAACATCTGGATCCTGCTGTGAGGGGGGAGGAGAGTCCAGGGTGTTGCAAAGCCAGGGCTCTAAGGGTGTTAGTACACTCAGAGGGGTAGACGAATCATCAAAGTATTGAAAGTGAAAATTTCGTAAAACCATGATATACAGTAATGTTAAAATTGTTATGTAGAGCTACTATGCACTTATTTGTTGGGTTTGAATTTTGGGTTATTTGCTTTGATTATTTGATAATACCTTTAGCCATTTAGTGTTCCTTGGGAGGGTCCACGACTTTAAGGGGGGGGGTGTGATGCCCCACACACACTATAGAGATGGTATAGTCTGGGGAGGTGCCACCTATAACTCTCTCCCTGCAGGTGAGCAGGGTGGGGCCTCATTGGCTGATTGCCTGATGGCCTATGGAGTGCACCTGGGCCCGGTGCCTCCAGTAGGCTATAAAAGGCCTCCCCTCTCCATTCTGCATGTGAGGTCCAGAGGAAGCAGACGTGTTCCCTCCAGCTCCTGTGTACTCTCCACCATGCCCTCGTTATGCATCCTGAGTTCTGTTTGACTTTACTTTCCATGCAACACCTCGCACTACACCATGTCTCACACATCCACACCTACACTACTGATCACTGACTCCACACTCCATTGGATCCTTTGTTAAGTTTGCTGCCTTAGTTCCTGTTCTAGGCTTATACTTTAATAAATATCCTATTGTTATACTTTTGACAACGTCTCCTCTCCCCTTCCTTTGTTACTGCTTGAGCCAGCTGTGACACCACACATTGCAATTCCTTTTAATATGTCGAATCTAGAATTGAACATTGCAGCTGTATCGAAAGCTTGAATTATCCTCTATCTGCATGTGTGTGTTTTGTTTGATAAAAATCCACCGCAGACATGATATGAGCTTATTTCTGTCTGTGCAGGTATTAACCCTTCTATTGTGTTAGGGTAATGTTTTACCTGGTTTCAAGTTTAAATATGTAAAACATAGGTTTAATATTTCTTCATGCTTCATGACATCCTCAGAAACAACTTTTTTTTTTTTTTTTTTACTTTAAACCTTTTACTGTATACGGGTCAATTTTGACCCGTATACAGTGTTGCTTTTTTGTTAATATTTGTTAATATGAAAAAGAAAAAAAAAAGTTAAAGTAATTTATTTTTGGAAGTGTGTTCTAATATTAGTCTAATAGCCAGATAACATTTCATCATTATAGGACATGGATGAGTTTTAAAATGTTTTATAATTATTTCTTATAACCCTAACCCAAAATATTTTAATAGTGTTTATGAATATGATATGAATGCATAACAAGTCAGCTATGAGGTGAGGAAGGAACAAAAATGTAATTCATAATTTTTGAATATTTTGGGCTGAGTTAAATCACAGGTCACATTTTACCCGCCAACACCAGGTTTCTAACACAATGCAAGGGTTGAGTGTTGTAGTTTGGGAGCGGTCGTCCTGCACCAGCAGAACGTTGTGTTAATGAAAACGAGCGCTTCCAAACTCCGACACTTAGAACAATAATGCCAGATTTTACACACTGTGGTGTGTTGAAAAAAGCCAATCTATGAGCTTGTAGAACCCAAGCACAACCAATGCCTTGTCTTTTAGTTCTACTGCATCTCTACTTCATTAGTCCCTCCCTAACATCTTAGTCTAGTTTTTATTTGTTGACGAAATTGTCAGTATATTTAGTCTTATTGTTAGTCATCACACCTTAGTTTGTTCCCTTTTTATTTCGTTTTAGTCAGTGAAAAAATGTAGTCGACAGACCTTTCTCGTCATAGTTTTAATCAAGTCCACTTTGTAATATGAGACGTGGCCCCATAACCACAAGGCCTCTTTGTCAAACAAGACTCCTGTAGCCTACTCCTAGTTATCTGACTTAACAAAGACTCCTGTACTCCTAGTTATCTGACTTAACAGACTCTTGCATTTCCTCTGTTCCCAGCTAACCCGCGTGGGACGTTCCACAATCCCTGGTTTAGGAAGGACATCATCACACAGCTTGTGCCTTAAGGCTGTCTCCGGTTAAGAAGAGAGAAGAGACCACCGAGGCATTTATGCTTAAACAAAAATGCCGGGAGACGTCTTTGGACGGAGCTCTCAGGTAAGCTAGCCGAATGCCTCCGGCTACCTTGTTTGTGTCAATGAAAAGGCCGCCGCTCTCTTTGATATGCCACTAAAACAGAGCGCTCCAGGGAGTCCCCAGTAAAAGCACCTAACATAGCATTACAGTTATTTTCTTTTTCTTTTAGATATTTTTGGGGCTTTTTCTGCCTTTATTGATAGGTGTACAGTAGGCTGACAGGAAACGAGGATAGAGATGGGGGGGGGGGGGGGGGGGTGTGTGTGACACGCAGCAAAGGTCGTCAGGATTGGGACTCGAACCTGCAATGCTGTATCACATTAATTTTAACCGCTTTATTCATGTAGGCTATACGCTGGCTATTCAAAAATAGCAGGTCTACAAGCTCACAGCGTGGCACGAAGTGCCTACATCTGGGCCTACATCTGCTTATCTATATGTCCATCCGTGTGTCACGCCTCATGTCACGCTTTATGTAGAGAGATGCCTGCAACCAAGCAGAAAGCCCGCAGCACTCCATTTAGATTTATTTTCGGCTCAAAAGAACATGCGAGATGAAGAAGTTGCCAGCACTCAAGGAATCTCCTTTTTTAAAACAAGTTTTATTTACCTCACAACAGGCTCAAAGCGGACACGTTTCGACCATCTAGGTCTTCATCAGTGTTTGTAATCATTACAAGATCCCTGATGTCATCAATACTAGTAAGATGCCTCAGGGCAACATACAACCTCGCCCGTGCCAATTCTTGGCTATCTGGCCAGTGATGTATATCGGACCAGTTACCATTGGCTGAACATGCCTATATATGGGCATTACCAAATATGGGCATTCCCAGATATGCCCATATTGATGATATCGCTACAGGGATCTCCATATATGGGCATAGAACGGACAAGGACGTAATTCATTTGCAAGTGTGATCTGGGAATGGCCATATATGGGCATGTCAGAACATGCGCATATATGGGCAGCCCAGATATGCCCTTAATTGCGACCGTCAGGGAGCAGTTTACTATGAAAACCTCCACCGGCCGTCCGTCCGTCGGTCGGTCACACATCACACCTTTGCCCTGCTCATATCTCCGCATCAGTATATAGGGCTTGTTTGTTTATTGTATGACATCACGCCACATCATCAGCTGTGGACTCTGTGATGTCATCGTATCGCATCAGTATATAGGGCTTGTTTGTTTATTGTATGACATCACGCCACATCATCAGCTGTGGACTCTGTGATGTCATCGTATCTCCATATATGGCCATCTCCGTATATGGAGATATAAGTCGTCCATGCCCAAGTATGGGCTGGTGAGGTCAGACTTTGTGTGATGCGTAGGTTATCTCCATATATGGAGATTCAACATTCCAGGCAATGCTCTCTTCCCTGGTGAGAATTGCCCCTTTATATAGGGCTTGTTTGTGTATTGTATGACATCACGCCACATCATCAGCTGTGGACTCTGTGATGTCATCGTATCTCCATATATGGCCATCTCCGTATATGGAGATATAAGTCGTCCATGCCCAAGTTTGGGCTGGTGAGGTCAGACTTTGTGTGATGCGTAGGTTATCTCCATATATGGAGATTCAACCTTCCAGGTGTAACTATGGCTACCCGTATGACGTGAGAGGTGGAGGTTGTGATATTTGTGGAGATAAGCGACCAACGGTCGCTTATCTCCCGATTAGGGAGTCTTACTGGTGTTGATGACACTGGGACAGGGTTCTCCATAAATGGGCATAAAACGGACAAGGATGTAATTAATTTGCAAGTGTGATCTGGGAATGCCCATATATGGGCATGTTCTGACATCACATTGTCGACTATATATGGGCATAAAACATATGGGCAAAGAAGGGACATCAAGCCAGAGCGTGAGATCAGAGTAGCAAACCCATTCTGTTAAGAGTGGTTCCCCTGATATCACAAGTCAGAGTGATGTCACAGTGACAAGGGAACCAATAGACTGTAAAAATGTGTAGCCTACTGACTGACTGACTGACTGACTGAACGAACAGACAGACAGAGACAAGCTGTGACCTTTATTGCGACCGTAAGGTCGCAGTTTAGTTGCGACCGTCAGGGAGCAGTTTACTATGAAAACCTCCACTGGCCGTCCGTCCGTCACACGTCACACGTCACACCTTTGTTTGTGTACGGTGTGATGTCATATATCTTCAGTATGACATCACACCACATGTGTACACAAACCTTTGTGTATGTTGCTGTGGCAACAGTCTGTTGTTGCTGGTCTGTTAGTGTACGTTAGCAACCACCTTAGCAACCATGGTTTTACCCTAGCAACCAACTGTTTACCCTAGCAACCAACTGTTTACCATAGCAACCATGTTTTTTTACCCTAGCAACCAACTGGGCATAAAAGGGATTCTGTTAGGGATCTCCATATATGGGCATAAAAGGGATTCTGTTAGGGATCTCCATATATGGGCATAAAAGGGATTCTGTTAGGGATCTCCATACATGGGCATAAAAGGGATTCTGTTAGCTGTTAGTGATCTCCATATATGGGCATAAAAGGGATGCTGTTAGGGATCTCCATATATGGGCATAAAAGGGATTCTGTTAGGGATCTCCATATATGGGCATGAAAGGGATTATGTTAGGGATCTCCATATATGGGCATAAAAGGGATTGTATCCCAGATGATGCCCTGTTAGGAGATCCACACTAACAGAATCCATATATGGTCCTACCGACAGCTGCTATAAGCCAACCCTGGCGATAAGGTCTGAGTCGAAGAAATGCTTCTTTCCTGGCAAGAATTGCCCCTTTATACTGTAGGGCTCGTTTGTGTATTGTATGACATCACGCCACATCATCGGCTGAGGACTGTGTGATGTCATCATATCTCCATATATGGAGACATAAGTTGCTCATGCCCAAATATGGGCTGGTGAGGTCAGACTTAGTGTGATGCGTAGGTTATCTCCATATATGGAGATTCAACTTCAATGAGTAACCATGGCAAACTGTCAACTGCCTGTATGTCTTGATAATTGGTAAAACAAACTTTTGGCCTATTTGTGGAGATAAGCGACCAACGGTCGCTTATCTCCCGATTAGGGAGTCTTACTGGTATCAAAACCTCCACCGGCCGTCGGTCGGTCGGTCGGTCGGTCGGTCGGTCGGTCGGTCGGTCACACGTCACACGTCACACCTTTGCCCTGCTCATATCTGGGCTCGTTTGTGTATTGTATGACATCACGCCACATCATCGGCTGAGGACTGTGTGATGTCATCATATCTCCATATATGGAGACATAAGTTGCTCATGCCCAAATATGGGCTGGTGAGGTCAGACTTAGTGTGATGCGTAGGTTATCTCCATATATGGAGATTCAACTTCAATGAGTAACCATGGCAAATCACACCGTACACAAATGACCCTTATATAAGACCGGCATTATCTACCGACAGCTGCTATAAGCCAACCCTGGCGATAAGGTCTGAGTCGAAGAAATGCTTCTTTCCTGGTATAAGACCGGCATTGTCTGTCGTACATTTCGGTCAATTCCAGTGGGGATGCCATTGAAAAGTTAATCTAGTTGTACAAAGTAATCAAAGAATGGGTTGACTGGTAGGCTGGTTGACTGCTTTATCTGTGGAGAGTGTATGTCACTGAGAGTCCTTTTATAGCGATTGAAATCATGATGAGGTCACGATGAGTCATCTATGCCCAAATATAGATTTCTAGGTCAGATGGCCCATGGAGTTTGTGATGTCAAACCTAGCAACCCAATATAAACAAACCTGATGTCAGACCTGAAGTATCCTTTTATACCCATATATGGAGATACAGAGATCTCCATATATGGGCATATTAGAAAGCCCATATATGGGCATATACGGATGACATCAGGGATATCCATATATGGGCATAAAAGGGACAAGGGCTTACAGTTAAGAGATCTCCATATATGGGCATATCAGAAAGCCCATATATGTTCATATACTGATGACATCAGGAATATCCATATATGGGCATAAAAGGGACAAGGACTTACAGTTAAGAGATCTCCGGGCATAAAGGGACAAGGACTGTTACAGTAGATATAGAGATGTCCATATATGGGCATAAATGAACAAGGACTGACAAACACTGAGATCTCCATATAACCTATGGGAATATAAGGGACGAGGACAATGCGTAGCATTGTGAGCTTGTAGACCTATTTTCTAAATATTGTTGTACATTAAAAACTTGAAATGGGTCGTTCTGCATAGTACTTGGGATTTGTTGATGTAAATGTTCACATAGAGTGTAATAATTGGTAAAACAAACTTTTGGCCTATTTGTGGAGATAAGCGACCAACAGTCGCTTATCTCCCGATTAGGGAGTCTTACTGGTCATGGTATACTGCGACCTTCGGTCACAATTAAGCCTATATCTGGGAATGCCCATATATGGTCCGTGCGTCTGTCACGCCTCATGCCACGCTCCATATGGCCAAGATACCTGATGTCATCAATATTAAGCCCAATGAATGCCTGTATATGGGCATATTGTGTCAGTCTCATAACAACAGTGTGGTTGTCTCGACGTGAATCACACTTGCAAATGAATTTCGTCCATGTCCCTTTTATGCCCTTTAGGGTGAGATTGCTTCTCAACCTGAGGGTGTCTTACTGGTACAGTATATCTATTTGGGGGTCCTTGGCATGACACAGTTTGAGAACTACTGCCTCAAACATGCTAAATTTGGTTATGCTGAAGCGTGTGCTGATGGATACTGGTAAATATACTCGAAATAAACAAACACACGCAAACATGTCAACTCTGTATGTTTAAACAGACTTAACGGTTAGTTACCAGGGACCGAGACAAAGCAACGCTCACAAATGCGAGCCCACACATCTTTACGATAATTTATAACGATTTGGGAAAAAGATTTCATGTGGGTGGTGGTGTTATTCATATCATATCAGGTTGCACTTGTTGGTGGGCATGTCACCAAGAACGCTGCACCCTTTTTGAGGAGAATAAACTTGACCTATTATCTTTCAGAGGAGCCCACAACTAGAAAGATGCAATTGGAAATTGGAAGTGTGTTTGCCTTGACTATATTCTGCATATCGTCACTGTCGGGCAGAAACCTTGTTTCAAATTTGTAAATTTTCTTCGCAAAGTAAAGCACTGCTTCATCACACAAGGCCGTCACACAAAAGTAGTGAAAACGGCAGATCTACAAGCACACAACGCCTCGCAGTGCGAGGCGTTGTGTGCTTGTAGATCGGCTGTTTTCACTAGTTTAAATCATTTTAAAAATTATAAATACAAAAGAAACGGTTTTGGACATACAAGGTTTTCACCCGACAACAACGATATAACTGTCATGTGAAGCTCGACCAATCCTCGAGCTAGCACTACTTCCCCATTGAACACAAGGCAGGACATTTTATAGTCTGGATTGTGTATCCAGGAAAATAATAATAATACGATGAAAGCTGGCTATAGAACTATAATGAGTTGCCTACAGCAACCACACTAATAATGAAAAATGCACAGGGCCCACTCATCTTCACAATGCCTGGTGTATGGGTGGGCCCAGATTACCTTCACAACGCCTGATATATGGGTATAAAGCACCCCCAAACACCAACAAAAGCCTGCGTCACTGAAATGATCTATTCCAGATTATATATCGAGCTATGGCAATTTATCCTGAAACCAAATGGAACCAAATAGACCCTTACGGGTTCATTTCGTCCCATTTGCACAACTCCCCGAGTTCAATTTAGACTACAGATTTGCCTGTATTTGCCGGTTATTGATCAGCGCGCAGAAGCCCTTTCGGGGCCGGCGTCTGAACAGAAGTCTATTGTTCTCGCAGATGAAAGTTTTGTGGGAATCTGGCAGAAGCGTTCTACTTTTAGCATTTTTCCTCCTTTCATCAATTCTAGGGCAGCTCAGTCGGCAGCCGGGGCCATTAATAAAAATCCAAGCCTCTCCACTAAACAATCCCATTACTTTTTGCTTTAGCCCCCGTGGCGTCTGGAAATCAATCACACAGCTCTCATGCAATTCTAAAAAGAATAAAAAATACAGTACTTTTTTTGGATTTCCGTCGGACTCGAGCGTTGCGTTGCCAGGAAAAGCTGCGGATGAAACGCTGCTGCCAAATTCTCTTTTCAACCCCTAACACAAAGGGCCAGTGGTGGGAAAAGTACTCACTTTTGTATCAATACCGCAATGTAGAAATACTCTGTTACAAGTCTGGAATTCAAAATGTACTTGATTAAAAGTACAAAAGTATTGGATCAAAATGTACTTAAATTACCCAAAGTAAAAATACCCATCATGCACAATGTCACATTTAAAGTTTTCACATGTACAAACATCTTTTGAAAATAGCAAATCTACAAGCTCACAATGTGTCGCATCGCGACGCATTGTGAGCTTGTAGATCGGCTATTTTCAAATGTCTAAACCTCGACCCCAAGTTCTCATTGTCTCGGTAGAAGAGCAGGGAGACCAAATACAACCACCCCAACTGGATTTGGAATTGGAAGTTATATTGTATTAGCAGTGTATGGTATCTATCTACCGTACAGATGGGACAAAATAACATCTTGTTCACCAAAACAAGCGGACAGGGATTATTTTCCGACACCGTGGGCATCTGAGCCCTCCCTCGAGCGACGTGGAATATTCTATTTTCAAAGGTTAGTGAAAATCTCTCAGAAAGCGTGGCAGGGAAGAACATAAGTTGAAAACCAATGTTGGCAGTAAAACATTTATAATAAAAAAAAAAATTGAAAAATATTAAGATGCAAGGTTTCTGCCAGACAGCGACGATATGCAGATACAGATTGAATGTTTGTCCATTCAGCAATCTTTCTGAGCAGCTTGGCCGTGCTGCATTTTACTGCCGTTTCCCTTTTTATATACTATCTTTTATTGCTTTTCAACATTTTACAATGCTTCATAAAACAGCAGAATGCATACATATACAATGGCAGATATATAAAACACTATACTGTAGACGGACGAGCTCCACAGTTTGCAGAGCCAGAGAGTGTTTTGCCAATTATGTAAAGCATTGGTTCTCAAAGTGGGGTCGGGGGACCCACAGGGGTCCTTGGGGGTGTTCCAGGGGGTCCCCAGCTAACTTTGGCCGTTCAAAAGTAGCATATTAAAGTACAAGCTCAAGGCAAGCTTGTACATCTGCTATTTATGAAAACTTTTAAAATGTTTTAAAGTATTGGACATTTTTGCATGCATTTAACCACAACTTCTCTCTCCTGGGGGTCCCTGGCACAAAACATCTTAAGATGGGGGTTCTTGACTTTATAAATACATGAACTTCAGCCTCCCTATTCAGGGGAGAAAATATCTTCAAGCTAAGCTAAAAGTTGAGCCTTAGCTGTAACCTATAAGCTCACACGCTTGTAGATTGGCTGATGAATTAGAATTTTACATATCTGTTTTCCACTGCCACGGCTCCGTTATCACGTCCATGGACGACATTGGACGTGTTAACTGGTTACCAAGGTAACCGATAGCCTCCCATGCTGCAGCGGCCGCGCGAGCGAGCGAAAACAAATACATTTCCCATGATTCCTAGTATTCTGCCTAGTATTCTTCCGTCTCCCATTGCATTGTATACAAATTTGCTGCAGAAACATGGATATATCTCCACTTCTTTTCCAATATGGCTTGTTTGGTCAAAGCGACCTGTTTTCTATGGACCATAGCTTACACTTAGATCATTGTGGTTGTATTTCTTCTCCGCGTGAAAGAAAAGACTTTGAACAGCCGTGAACGGGAGTGGGCACGCTGCATGTGCCGCGTACACGGAGCTAACAAAAATCACGTAAATACAATGCCTGATTCGCTCTGTGATTGTGAATACATAGTCTCGCGTAGCCAGACAACTATTCCACAATCTCTGAATAGAGTCCGGAACTACACCTCCTGAAATCCGCGTAACAGAAACTGGCTTTTCCGTTCATGAAAATATATTTTAAAATCTAATTTCTGCTAAGCAGAAAGCTACATATGCTTAGATGATTCATATTTATATCATGACAAATGTGCATGACTGTAAAACAAAACGGAAATGAGGAGGAGGCTTCACATCTGCTTTATCGATTCTCACGCCGGATGCTCATGATCAGAACCTTCCTTCTCCCAGACTGTATGACGGGACCATTTGCAAATTGTGGGAGTCAACAGTCTGGCCACTTGAGACTAGTGAATACAGTACATTTATTATTAATATTCACGACAGTGTGATTCAGTTAAAATGAAAAAAGAGAAACCCTCCGAAAAAGTAAAATCTCCTAATGTCCCCCCTCAAGGCTGCAACAAGTCACGCACGCTTTCATTTCCAAGTGTTCAGTCAAGGACTGTTAAGATCGAGAGACAGTGGTGTAATGTAACTAAGTACATTTACTCAAGTAGTGTACTTAAGTAACATCTTTAGGTATTTGTACTTCACTTGAGTATTTCCAATTTCCAATACTTTTACTTCCACTCCACTACATCTCAGAGGCAAATATTGTACTTTTGCTCCACTATACAATGATATGACAACTTTTGTTACTAGTTAATTTGTAGATTTTGATAATTACAAATCACTTTGGCCCTACTGTACATTTCAGTCATTTGAAAATAACCAATCTACAAGCTCTGAATGCATTGCAAGCTTGTGGTGAGCGCGCTCTGCTGGCACACAAGTATGGCCTACTTGTGCACAAGGTGCAAGTTGGCACCTCGACAGAGTGCACTTCTAGATTTTAACTAATCTTGAATAATGATTTGCTATTTTTGAATTCTGAAATGTAAAATTTTTATTTGATATCAAAGTTTGATATCTTGGTTTCCATACAATCGATTTTTTGCATTGCAAAAAGATTCGATACCAATTATTTGCATTGTAAAACGTTACGATACGATATATACAGAGCCAAACGGTACGATATTTGCTTTTGCATATCGATATAGTAGATCATTGCGAATTAAAAACGATTTTTCGATTCAGTTACTATATCGTTATATATATATATATATATATATATATATATATATATATATATATATATATATATATACATATATGCTGAATCAAAGGTGAATCAAACAGTGATGGGGTGTACAGTGGAGACATTACGCTGCAATACACAACACACAATAAATCTGACTTCACAAACGCAAACATTTATTGTGTTAGCCAGAAAAAAAAGTTCCTGCGTACACTCAAGTACCCAAGTACAATTTTGAGGCGCTTTTTCCTCTCTGGAATATTTCCAATTTTAAGACTGCATCGGCTTCAGGTCTGAAGGTTTCCTAGGCCTAAGTGTGTGTGTGTGTGTGTGTGTGTGTGTGTGTGTGTGTGTGTGTGTGTGTGTGCGTGTGCGTGTGCGTGCGTGTGTGTGTGTGCACGCGCGCACAGAGATCTGTTTGTTTTTCCTCTCCTTAGTGAAGTTTTTTAGACTGAATAAGTATTGATTGCCAGAGCGAGGCAGAGAGCTGTGAGTTAGCTCTATAAAAAAACACACACACACACACACACACACACACACACACACACACACACACACACACACACACACACACACACACACACACACACACAGACCCACTCAATGCAGGATTGATGGTTTCATGCTGGAGGCACTGCAGCAAAAAAGAAAAAGGCTTTATTTCCCCCCATTTCTCTGTAAGACAAAATTATCGAACATGAATGGCAATCCGTTGAAGCTGGTAGTATGCCCTGCAGGGATAATATACCACCGAGTCTCGCTCTATTCAAATCGTGGATGTCGCCGTGAGTGACACGCCGTCGCTGTCGGAGTTGAAGACCTAGTATGTCCAAATCTCTAACTTCTCAGAAAATGTGTGGAGGAGAAAAAAAAGACCTTTGTTCCAATGGATCCAATGTAATTATTGTCATCCTGGTAAAGGAGTAGTTCACCCCAAAAAATACTTAGGCCAATCAATTACACGCCCCACCATGAAGCCTTGAATTCATGCATAATTTTTGTCTTTTGTTTTCGATGCATTCCAAAGCCAATAATGTCCGTTTCCAGACTCTCCGGTAGGAGATTGAGTCTACTGATTCACTGGTTCTCAACCTTTTCAGTCTGCGACCCCCAAAATAATCATATTTTAACTGGGGACCCCCCCACCCTGACGCACTAAGAGTTGAGGAATTACATTTTGAACAACACCATAAGCCAGGCAGAACTAAACAGCCTGATTTCATGTAATGTTGTTGCAGACATGCTTCCCATACAAAAGATACCTCTGATTCTGAGCTTATTGTATGACCTGTTCAACTTCACCACTAAAACCTACTGTATCGCGAGAGCGGGGAAAACCTCCATAATATACTAGTACCTGCTCACAAAAAATAAATATTAATTTAAGCATCAGTTTCATAATAATAATAATAATTATTGTAATGTGTCTTTACTGTAGCTTATGTTTGAAAATATGCAATGTGGAACTACCTATATTCTAACTTCACCAGGAAGTACTGTACTGTATATTCCACAGTTTTGGTGCATGGAATAAAAGACTCTCCTATTGTCTTAACTAATGACAAGGACCCTGTAGTCTATTCTGGAGAGTGGACAGGTACAACAGAGACTGAAGACTGAAAGGGATATTTCTCAACCGAGGTGTACACCGCAACCAACTCAGTGGCCTTGTGGTTAGAGTGTCCGCCCTGAGATCGTGAGGTTGGGGTTCGATTCCCTGACAAAGACTATAAAAACGTAACCCAATGCCCCCCCCCCCCCCCCAGCCACTCAGCATCAAGGGTATGCCGCAGTTAAGGCCCGGTGACATGCTAGCATCATGTCCAGGGGGTGGTGTTGTACATCATGTGACATATGGCTACTGGCGTCATGTCCAAGGTGGTGTTCTTGTACATCAAGCCTCCTCACGCTACAGAAACAGGAGATAGGCTCCTGACCTACGGGGCCACATGGCTGCAGGAACCGTTGGTTCCCAAGGCTACTTACTTACACTGCTGCTGAATAATTCAATTATTGACAGTTGGGGTGAGGGGGCGTTAACTCTTAAATTAGTGTATTTATCTAAATTAAAGGTTAGTCAGCGTAATACAAGTAGCAAGAAACCATATTATAAACTCTCACAACTTGACTTTGGTCGATTATTTTCAGTAATACCCCCCTTTCATTAATACCAATTGGTATAGTCACCTTTACAATGAGATATAACTGGCACAATCATGGAATGAGCAACACGGCTTTGTGTGGGTAGCACCCTCCACCCCCCAAAACAAACAAACAAATCAATCGCAGTTAGTATGAAAATGTCCACCTCATGTCTGTGAGTGACTCGCTCTCATGTCCGTGAGTCACGCTAATACACAGATTGCCTTTCACAGCTGTATTCTGTGTGTCTGTGCCGTGTCACTGATTGGCTCACTCACTCACATCATGGACAGCTCAACTGTTAACCGAACCGGTGTCATGTGTGTGTATGTTGTGGGGCTGACGTTCACTTCTCGCCCTTACGGCACGTTACTTACTTGTAACTTGTTTAGCTCACCCTAACCTTAACCTCCGTGGAGTGAGTCGCTAACCCTCCGGTCGAAATGATGGGCGTTCGCAAAAGCGAGATTTCCCCGTTTTGAGCAACCTGCCAGCACACACCTCCTTGGGATGCCGTCTCCCTGCGACGGCCACTTTGCGGTCTGTCTGTGACTTCACCAGTCTCACGGAATTCAGACCCATACGTTTGGAAACAGGGTATTATGGCACCAGGGCTGACACCAAATAATGCTGCCAGCCTGGGTAAATGGATCAGCCTCCACTATTATAGGCCAGTCAATCTGAGGTAGTAATGGTTCAAGGTTTTTTTTATGATACTTTTTTAGGGTCATCCAAAAAAACATGTTAACTCTTATCCTGCCAGATTATTTATTTATTTATTGGGTCTGGTGCCATCAAAAAGCGGCTTACCTTTGCAACGTTATAGCAGATTGATAGACTTTTTTTTTTCTTTTTTTTTTTTTTTTTTTGAAGTGCCTAGTCTGCGCTTTCGCTTTTCGCCCAGCAGAGGGCGGCGTCATGCAAGAATTAATGTGAATTGGCTGTTCTGGCATACCGTACATTCAGAGCACTCTGGCCATAGAGACTCTCAGAGCCAGAGAAATCAACACGGAAGAGAATTGGTCTCCGTTGATGTTAACGCATAATGGATTTTTATGACCATCACTGCTCGCGATGTGATTACAGTACACGGCGGCGCGACCCCTCATCAGCTTAAGGACATCAACAAGGTAAACGAACGAGCGCCGTATTGGCGCGCCCCACTCTCTAGAATTGGGGCGAACAGGAACGTCCAAAGCAGTATAAGAGTTAAAAGTTTCCCATTATATTCTTAGTGGGTCAAGGTGAATTCAGGGTGTTCACCTTTGGGTCCCTTCACTTACTATACAGGAAAGTGTTTCATGAAAAACCTCAAGTTAGACCCCTCACATGCTACTTAAAGAAGTTTTTTGGGGGGTCTTTTTTTCCTGTAGGTAAAAATATTATGGGAAACTTTTTACATGTTTTGTGGATGATCATAAAAAAACCTAGATGATTACTATTGGAATTTATTTTGGGTCAGGCCCTTTTTTAGCTTAGATTGACTGGCCTACTAGTTTACTGGCCTACTGTTGTCCCAAAGGGACAAACGTGACGGTTCATTTCTCAATAATGACCCACTCCCCATTGATGAGCCTGCTATGGCTAGAGTAAAAAATAAATTGACCCAAAAGTAACAACAAAACAAAAAGGATTTCATTGCTTAAATGTACAATTTACAATTTAAGCATGTCGTATTTAATGAAAGTACTAAAGGTAGGGTAAGTGATTTCATTTAATTCAAATAATAACAAAATGGGTCTATGTTCTGATAGTACTGGTTACTGTAGACTAGAGTGTTTGGTCCATCTTTGGAAAAGAAACAGTTTCAGTTTTGGTGGAGGAGACATGTTTTCCTCCAATCAGGATAGAGTGGGGCTTTCCTCCAATAATGTGGTGCGGGCCTTACACGCAGCAAGGCCCCCACTTGATCATGATTGGAGGAAGGCCCCCGCCTGTCACCTACATGAAAACTGAAACTTAAATGAAATCACTTACCCTACCTTTAATTAATGCCAGGTGTGTCCAGTGCAAAGCATTGCCTCGTAAGACAACGGTAAGTGTTGATCAAATAGAATACCTTTTTGGTTACTGTCCGTTTCTCGCTTCAATTCAAATGTTCCACAAGCACTCTTGAGAGCAACGTATAGCTGTAAATGACGACTTGATGAGATAGTGGACTGTTGAGCTCAGCAGTCATTATAAAAAATCTCTTTCTCTCTCTCTCTCTCTCTCTCCCTTCCAAAAAATAAAAAAGAACCTCCATTATAGAATTACCAGACTCATATCCATGCAGTGATATAGTTACGCGAGGCTATGGTTACTATGCTGAGTGCGTGTTGAAGGGTTGAAGCATTCAGTCAGTCAGTCGGTGATAATACATTGCTGGTCATGCCTCTTAGTACAGCTCACACAATGACACTGGAGTCAAACAAAGACATCCCGCGCCTCACACTAATGGCAATGGCTCTGTTGACAGCCTCCCTCTCAGCATGCCACGCCACGCACGCACAGGGGCGTCACAAGGGGGGCGGGGTGGGGGAGGAGTGGGACTGAGTTACTAGGGCCCAAGATGGAGGGGCCTTAATTATTTTATACTTTAGCTATTGAAAAATAGCAGATTTACAAGCTCACAGCGCACTGCAAGCTTGTAGATCTGCTATTTTTTGAAAAGTTGTGAAAATGTGTGCAAATCTTTGAATTTAATATTATTTAAGCGGACATTTGTTGCTCATATTTTTGCTTTTGGGGGGGTCCCTGGAACTAAATATTTTGAGATGGGGACCCGTGGCCAAATACATATCATTTTGGGGGTCCTTCACATGAAAGAGTTTGAGCACCACTGACATAGAAACAGGTTTAAAAAAAAAAAAAAAAAAAACTTAGAAGGATTTAGAAGATATTTGTAGAATCGAGTCAAAAATGTTCAACATTTTTCAAAAACAGCAAATCTATAAGTTCGCAGCATGGCACTCGGTGCCACACAGTGAGCTTGTATATCTGCTATTTTTCAATAGTTAAAGCACAAAATAATGAGTAATGCGTTCCTAGTCTAAATGGGTTATTCACCGGGGGCCCACAGTGAATCCTTGTACCCAGGGCCCAGAATTTGGTGCGACACCCCTGCGCACGCGCGAACACGTTTGAAGGGTGGTGCATCTCGGAGAGTGGTCACACAATTCTGATCACTGTGCTAAAGCTAGGAGAACACCTACGCTTCCTTATAAGCAAGAAAAAATTCACGTATTTTAATCGCACTTCGTTTTTGCACCACAGAACCTTCAGTTTCGGGTATACCGATCCTAGCGATGCACCAACAGAGAAGAGACAACAAACACAAACAACAAACACAAAGGGAGAAGTAGCCGATTTAAAAAACTCACTCGTTGATTCACTCGTACAACAAAATGAGTTTTACTTGAAAAACGGCTTCTCAGGTCAAATATTTATATGCGATTAAACATGTGATTTAGATTAATTAATTACAAAGCCTCTGATTAATTAGATGTTTTTGTATCGAGTCCCAGCCCTAATTATTACTTTAGTAAACATTTTTTATAAAGACTTTGTTTTTAATCACTAATTTAAAGTATGTTTTAAATCATCATGATATGCATTTAGTAAATTATGGTTTTAAGTGTTTCAAGTAGGCCTAATGGAGTTGTTGTCCCCCAATAATTAACAACTTGGGTGCCAAACTCGTTCAGTAACGAGTTAAGGCCACTAGGGGTCACCCTGCCAAAAGGAGTTGTCTCGTTCATGAACGAGACAACAAGGGGTTAACTGGTACAGCCCTGCGTGCATGCTGTGACCTGTGAATGACCCTAGTCCATACGTTACCCCGTAGCTCAGAGAGAGAGAGAGAGAAAATGGATGCTCTAGGCTGCATAGACGGGTTTCTGGTCCACGTTACACTGATAAAACTAGATGCGTGCACAGGGTCTGTACCAACATTAGCCAATGAAACCAGCACTCCCCAAAACAACAGGTTTGGGGATTGGACGGAATTGATTATATGATACAGTCAGCTGTGCATTTAGTCTCAATGTTTGTAAACAAGAAACCCGTCTATTGATTTCCATTCTAGCCTGAAACATAAAAAGGGCTTTATCTATGAATGAGTTGAAAAGAACGCCATGCAGGGAAGCAGAGATCTGATTGTTTTCACGGCGACACTTTACCGCGATGGTCGGCCGCAGTTTGGATTTTAGTTTCGCGAGCGTTTGTAAACAAATGGATTTTCTTCCTCAATCGTCAGCGGACACTCACGTGCACACGCACAAAGCTTCCGAGGCTCTTCAAAATAAAGCGTGAGTGAACGGCGGCAGCAGCAACAGCTAGAAATGTTAGAAACCTGAGCATCCCATGTGTTAAAATAAATAAATAATAATAACTGGCATCTAATGCCCCGTTTCAATCCTTTGTTCCATCTCAAAAGTTATAGAGATTATACACAAACACATCAATATAAGAATGGAAACCATCTAGCTTCAGAACATTCCACTCCACTGACGTATGCCTATACTGTATTTGACTGACTACATCAAACACAAGGTAGACTCAAGCAAATACTGTGGCATGGTTATGCTGGACCTTCAAAATACATTTGCACTGTCAATCATTCACCTCTACTGAATAAGCTGAAGGCGATCGGTTTTGATAACACATCTGTATACTGGATGAAAACCTACCTTGAGGGAAGAGGACAAGTGGTGGTTGACAGTGGCAGTTGGTGCCTATATTGCGCTCTAGGCGAGGCAGTATAGCGCCGCCGAAAAATCGGGTATTTGCGGGAAAATTATGCATTTTTTTAAGTTAAAAGCGGTTCGGTTCTACACGGCGGCAGAACCATTTTGGGCTTAATATAATAGGGTTTATAAAAGCATGATCTGACTGTCTTACCTTGGGCTGGTCAGGAGAAATGGTTCTTTCACAGTCACGCACAGTGAGACAAGAGTTCCTATATCCTGGCTGATAGCCTGAGGTCTGTGTTAAGTCAGGAACAAAATGATCCTCTTCATGTGATGTTTCAGGGCAAGCAGCTATATTATAATATCTAGTCATGTCCAGGCATAGTAGTGAAGAACTCCATGCTTTGTTGTTTTCAATTTCAATACTGGCGCGTGGATATGACATCACATGGAGGGGAGGGGGGGGGGGGGGGGGGGGGCGGAGTGTAGTTCCCTGGAGCTGCCAGCCTCTATCACTACCACCAGGTGGTGTTGTTGTATTCGGTCTGGTTTAAACAGACAAGGAGTGGACTGTTGATATTATGTTTGCAGGGCCGTCACTCTACTTTTTTTTTTCTTTTTCTTCTTCATGCGCCCCCGCAAAGTGGCGGCCTGGGCAAGTCCCCCCTGGCGGCCGCCCCTGGTGGTTGATGTCAATGAAACCATGTCCTCGTCCCTCCCAGTGAACGGTGGGGTTCCTCAAGGAAGCATGCTAGGGCCGCTACTGTTCCTTATTATACATTAACAACATGAAAAGCAGCTTGTAAATGGGATTTGTTCATGTTCACTGACGACTCGGCACTCCTGGAAAATGTAAGTTGAGGAAGCCCTCAGTTCTGAAATTCAAAGTTAGTACTTGGCTTTGCGTCATTACACCTTGGTAAAACAGAATCCATTATTTTTGGGTCCAAACATTCCCTTAGTAATGTTAATGCAAATCAGGCGATATAGTAATCTCAAGCAAAGAAGAGGCTACCTGTTTGAGCTCTATTGTTGACTTTGATTGATTCAATGAATTCTTTATTAGACAGCACGGGTACAGCCATACACTTGGTCTAAAACACCAAAATACAATATCAATATATAAAACTTTACTTTGCGCTATTTATACTTTTACCTCAAGTAACGGATGTGAGTACCTGTCTGCGTTACTCGAGTACTTCCTCCATCACCACACACACACACGCACGCACGCACGCACGCACGCACGCACGCACGCACGCACGCACGCACGCACGCACGCACGCACGCACGCACGCACGCACGCACGCACGCACGCACGCACGCACGCACGCACACACACACACACACACACACACACACACACACACACACACACACGCGCGCAAAACATGACACGCCGTATGGCGGTAGGTACTTTGATGGGGATTAGCAGACTTCTCTTGTACATACAGAGATCCTAATTAGCTTGATCAAACAGAAGTGTGTGTGTGTGTGTGTGTGTGTGTGTGTGTGTGTGTGTGTGTGTGTGTGTGTGTGTGTGTGTGTGTGTGTGTGTGTGTGTGTGTGTGTGTGTGTGTGTGTGCACGCGCGCGCGCGCGTGCATGTCATCTATAATAGTGGCATATGCGGTCGAGCTTATATCTTCTCCACTCACTACCAGTGTTGCTCTCTCGCTCTCTCTCTCTCTCTCTCAGATTAAATTCAAATGCTTTATTGGCACGACAAGCATTATTATATTGTCAAAGCATACAGTGATACTATATACTGTGTGTGTGTGTATATATATATATATATATATATATATATATATATATATATATATATATATATATATATATATATATATATATATATATGAGGCATTCTACCGAATTGGTTCAAATTCAGAGTTGGAAATTGTGTGAAATTTGTAAGCTATTTTGGAAAAACTTTGACCATATCCATGTAGCACCAGTTCTAAGGAACACATATTTAGTAAAAGCACAGTCAATCTTCATATTGTATTTTCATAAATTTTTGGAATATATTTCCTCTCCCAAAATATGTCACTACCGAAACATGAACTTACCTTCAGAATTAAGATAATTATATTAATCTATTCATATTTTGTTCTATTCCCCCATGTACAGGCTATTTTTTAAAAATTAATGCAGGTGGTTTCCACAATTAACTACATTTAAATTAATATTTTAACATATTTAGTAATGTTGTATTTTTAGGACTCATCGAATTCAAAACTCTATATTCTTTGTAAAATGTATAATATTGATTATTTTGATGGCACCTTCAAGGATAGTTGAAATTATACATACTCCTAACCAATCATTAAATATTAATTGATAATTCATTATCTTTTATTTTTGATAAAACAACTGGTGTTTCGGTAGTGACCCTACTGTTTCGGTAGTGACTGTTTTATTTCGGTAGTGACCATAGCATTGAATTAATACTATATGGTCACTACCGTAACAATACAGTATAGTAAATATTCTTAACTTTTTAAGCTACATATTAACTCAAAATGCATTATGTTGGAAATATTATAAACACAGGATCAATAGAATAATGATAATTCATTTTATAAAAGACAACAACTGGTTTCATATTCCATATCCATTTATTTGGAATGACAAACAATAATTTGCAATTATCTTTGAAACCAAGTGAAGTTGTTCTGGAAGACCATACAACATCTCAGGAGGGGAAAGTGAGGAACCATCCAAGCTGTGTACAACAAGGAAGGGAATCTGCTGACTTTAAATAAGGAAGTCGTAGGGCGGTCGTAGGAAAACTTTGAGTAACTCCTAAACCAATGACATCAGAACCACCCTCCTGTCCTGGTCCTGATTCTGTCCAAGTCGTGGGACAACTGACCAGCTCTTTAATCTTGCAGGGATGCTGTAGAGGGCCCGGGAGTATGCATATCCTGTCTACATGCGTCTCACTGCACCACTTTTTAGCATTTTTGGTGTTTTATTTATCCCTGCAAAATCACAAATAAAATAGAACTCATGTAAAAAAAAATATTATTATTATTAATAATAATAACAATAACAACAGCAATAATATATATGCATTAAACTAATGAACATACCTTTTTGTCACTACCGAAACCATAATGTCACTACCGAAACATTACATTAATGTGTTAATTGTTTCGGTAGTGACTGTTTCGGTAGTGACAATTTAATCTTTGTTTTAGCTTAACTCAACAATGATTGGCTAAAAATGGATAGCAAACACATTTCTGAACAGGTGTACACAGATAAAAACATAATATTTAGCATTAAAAAACAAAAGTGTTTGATAAATAGCAGAAATGAGGTGTTCGGTAGTGACATTCCAAATGAAGACACACTGATTTTCAGACTTTGGAAGACATTTACTTCAGACTGATGTAAACTTATCACTCACCAGGTGGCCATTGAGGATCAGGAAGTCAGTGCCAGTTTCTGGATGATGTTGTTTAGGGTGTGGTCAAAAGCAGGCTCCACCTATGGACTAAAACTCTTTGTGTTTCGGTAGTGACATGAAAACAAGGGACAGCATTTTTGACATGAAGTTTTTTAATTTAAACAAAATCCACAAAATCTATCTAATAATTTCAAGTTCCCTATTAAAGAAATCAAACGGGTGTATTTAAAAACAGTGGCAAAAAAAAATTGCAAAAATCATTTAAGTACTTTTTTCATGAATTGAAATTTAGGGGTTAGAGGTGGGGACAGCCACCTTCCAATAGTAAGTGACATATAATGGCTTATTTTTAATATATTTAATTTTGCATTATCTCAATTAATGTATTGTGATTAATTAGACCATAATATTATATTTGTACACATGCAAAGTCTGAATACTTAAATGTTTTTTAAAATGGGTTTTTCATAGGGGGACTGCAATTTGCACCAATTCGGTAGAATGCCTCATATATATATATATATATATATATATATATATATATATATATATATATATATATATATATATGTGTGTGTGTTGTGTGCGTGCGTGCGTGCGTGCGTTACAGTGTTTTTGAGTTACCAGTGAGATTGGGACCGGAGCGCTATTTTGTAGTTCACCTTATGGGCAGTCCCCGGAAGGAGCCGGTGCCATGGCATTGGTCCAACGTCTCATTAGTCCAACACTAGTGAATGTTAACCTGGTGAGTGCTAACCTGCTGTTTCTGGTGAATGCTAACCCGATGAATGTTAACCTGGTGAATGATAATCCTAACCTCAGAAAAACTATGCCTAAACCTAACCCTGTGGGACTAATGAGTTGTCGGACTTATGGGCAGTCACTGGAAGATCGAGGCACCGCTTGCTCCACCTCGTGGCTCGCGCCCCACACTGTGACACACTTTCTCTCTGTTTTCAGACATTTAGTTTTAATCTCAGGGCCTTTATGTGGCACTCCCAAGTTATTGTGCAAGTATGGTTCAGAGGTGCAGGCCAAAACCTATAACGTTATATAGCCTGTGAACTATATAACGTGGCACAGGGGTTTATATATAGCCTGTGAACTATATAACATGGGGCACGGGTTTATACAGATGTGCTGTTTCAAGTCTTCATGCTTCACTGCTCTTTCCCTGCAAATGTCCTACAAATAGAGGGTATGCACCTTGCATAAAGTGAATGGCCAATCGAGTGGCAAATCGAGTGGCTAAGTGAGTTTAACGTCATTTAACGTTGTTTAATGCAATCAGATAGGACTTTTCTGTTCGGATGTATGGGCTGTCAAGGCCCGAAAGTAGTATTTTGCCTCTCAGTAGGCATTACCGCATAACTTCCAGGTATGATGATGATGTCACACTCTATTGTTTTGGAGAGTGGAGCGTATTTTTGCAGAAACCCGCAAATGGCAAGAAACCACTCCTTTCCCTTTCAAAAGCAGAATCTACCTTAGATTTATACTTCGAGGTCATAAAAATAGCAAAAATAGCTGATCTACAAGCTCAATGTTCTGTCAATCCACTGGAAATCTACTGTCTTGCCAATGGCAGGACGTGTGGGCATGGGGCACAGGGGTTTATATAGCCTGTGAACTATATAGCACAGGGCACAGAGGTTTATATAGCCTGTGAACTATATAACACAGGGCACAGGGGTTTTAGCTTGCTATTATATAGCAAGTTGGCTGGAGAGCGAGAGTTTGCCTATAGGAAAGAAATGCATACGGATAAAAAACATTTATTAAAGGACCGTTTAACTTCTTAACTTCTAATCTTCATATTATTGTCCCTCACTAATGCTCATGATAAAATGATACTATATATATCTTTGAGCGGTGGTCACACCGTCTCCATATCGTGGCCGTGCGTGTATCTGTCCGTGTCTGTCTGTCTGTCTGTATGTAGCCTGAGCCAGGCCTGCAATACCGTTGAGTTCTTTCTTTGTAGCCTACGGAATGTCGGTTCATCTTTTTTCTTTTTTCTTTTTTTTTATGAATCGGTGCTGCCCTGCGTTGTGCTGAATATATGGAGGTCTAACACTAATACCTACACACAAACGAATGAACCTAACCCATGCAATGGCATTCTATTAGCAGCAGTAAACACTAGTTGTCAACTAAGCCTAGGCTACTTGTACTGCAACCATTTTATTATATGAATGAATGAGTTCAACTTCTCTCACAACAGACAGACGTGAATGGGCAGGAGGTGGAAGGCAGGCAGGCAGGCAGGCAGGCAGGCACGCACACACACAGAGAGAGAGAGACAGCGACGTGAGGCAGAGAGAAAGAGAGAAATGGACACACACAGCTTGCTAGTGAGAAGTTAACTCTTACCGACTGTACAAATATCTGCGATGGAGCTATGAGAGGTTTAACTTTTTAGCACGGTTTGACAATGTGCAACCAGCGCAAGGCATGCTGATGGCTTTAAGTGGACACAGCAGTATGTTTAATCATGGACATTGCCTCATGAAAAACGATGTTACGTTACGCATTTCATCCGCGGTTATCCAATATTAATTAATAATTATATTTGATTGGCCCAATTCTGCCCAACCGGTGGTTAACCGCAGCAACCGTGGCTAAACCCGCCATCCACGCATCTCTAACACACACACACACACACACACACACACACACACACACACACACACACACACACACAGCCTTGACCGCTCGGTTCACACTGGTGTGATTTTTCTTCTCGGATTGAGTCTCACAGGACGGTGGACAGTGATCTGGGGTGTAGAGGGTAGCCAGCCCTTCTGCGAGGAAGAACCCCAATAATCTACCTTGAGGCAGAGATGTTTGCTGTTCAGCGTCAAGCCGGCAACAACAACACAACCGGGTAGAAAATAATGGTGCTATCACCAGTAAGACTCCCTAATCGGGAGATAAGCGACCGTCAGGTCGCAGCGTGATTTTAGGGCAAATGTGTAGGAGCAGTGTCCAAAAATGTGGTTCAAAAAATCTGCCTGATGGTGGCGCTATATGGGACATCCATATTGATGAGATGAGTGTAGTAGGGATGCGAAGATATACCGGTACGGATCGTAATCGCGATACAAACATCCGCGATACGGTTGAATCGGTTCATTCAGTGTGTACCGGTACAATAGACGGCCGAAATCGTGATGGATCGTACCGTTAGTGTCTGGATCGGTAAATTCCGCGATTGTATCGGTTCTTCCATATAGTATTTCATTCTATCCTGTGTTTCCGAGGCGCCATGAATGCACCATCATCAGCCGTTCAACCCCCTCCCCAAAAGCCAGTCTTTAACGCGAGCTGCGACTCGGACAGACGGACAACATCTGCACTCTGCATGCAGGCAACCAGGGAGACAGACAGTGCAGCGAAATGCCAGTGAATCAACACAGACGAACTAGCAGCCCCACGGGTTAAAAATTTGCAAGATTAGTCGTACAGTACTTAGCTTTATAACATCCAAGTCCGCTGCGCTGATTGTTGTCACAGAGTAGCACAGGCTGATCGAGTGATATGTAATCAACAGCCGTTTCTTAGCGAATCTCCGACGGACAATTGATTGAGATCATCTTCTGCGCTATATTAACTGCACACACAACAACGATGTTGCTGGGTGTTGTAGGACTACTGCTTGCGTTTAAAAGAAAGTATTTGTCACTGTTCTACAACTTTCCTGTTGATGCAAGCAACTCTCTCACTTTCTCTGCTGCTAGTTCTGCTCTGGGAAAGAAGCCTAATTTATACATCGCAGTACAAGGGTGTCGCACCTAAAATAGCAGACCTACAAGCTCACAATGCGTCGTGGATGCGACGCGCTGTGAGCTTGTAGGTCTGTTTTAAAACATTTTGGCTATAAAAATTGCATAATCCTGGATTAAATATAATATAATATAATATAATATAATATAATATAATATAATAATACAAACCAGGGAGGGACTTTATTGTTTTTCAGGTCAAGGACCCCGCTCAGACAGAGATCAAGCAGGGACCCTCGCTGTAGGCTAGGCATTATAGCCTACTGTATCACACAAATATTTGGCAGGCCCCCTGTAATTACCCTGGATTGGGGTCCCTGACTCCCAGTTGAAGACATATAGGCCTACTAATAATGACATAGGCCTTCTATATGATTAGTTATCAAACAATTCTACAATAGCCAGCAGCTTTGTGTTCTCCCAGAATACTATAGGCCTATGTTGGGTTGTTAGACAGAGCCTAGTACTACAGTGAAACAATAAATTGCCTTGAATTTAAATTTCATACATTTTTAGTCGCTATGTTTTGTAAATTTGGGGATTTGGGCTTGAATCGTGGTGAATCGTGAATCGTATCGCATCGTATCGGGAACAGGGTTGGATCGCAATGTATCGTATCGGCAGGATTTCAATGTATCGCAATTATATCGTATCGCTGGCAGTGTATCGAGGTCCGTATCGTATCGCCTCAGTGGTCGAGATTCGCATCCCTAGAGTGTAGACATACTGTGTACCGATTTGCGTGATTTTAGGGCAAAATCTGTAGAAGCAGTGTCCAAAAATGTGTTTGAAAAAATCGGCCTGATGGTGGCGCTATATGGGACAGATCCATGTTGATGACATGAGTGTAGACATAGTGTGTACCGATTTGTGTGATTTTAGGGCAAAATCTGTAGGAGCAGTGTCCAAAAATGTGTTTCGCAAGAATCGGCCTCATGGTGGCGCTAGAAGAGGGCCATGTGAGAAATGAGGGGTGGGGTCTCCGCGTTGCCTTGGCGGACGAATAGGTACCGGCCCCGGCTCTCCCGGACGCTCCTAGCCCGAGTTATGAGCATTAGTGAAGGCCAATAACTGTATATGAAGAATGTTTGAAAATGCATGAAGTCGCCCCTTAACGACTGTGACGGAGACAGTCACGTGAATGCTATTCATTTCAAACTGAGATAAATGGTTATGGAAACTGACATATCTCGACAACAAAGGCTTGTGACGTTTCCAAGGTCCAAGTTGTCATCAATGACGTGTCATTATCGTACCTCAATTGTTCTTCCTTTAATTTGTCCTTGTACTCATTGTCTCCGCCATATAATGCCAATAGGAGCTAGAGCAGAGGTTCTCAAAGGCCCCCTTTCGACTGCAGCTTTAGCACCACACTACACAACACTACACAGCACCACATAAAGATATCTACATTTTCCATTATACAAAAGTACCCCTATCGACGAGAAACAAATTGACCCTTTTAACTGTGATTATAACACAATATAATTTTGGATTACAACTATCCTAATTATAATACACTATAATGGAGTATAACTGTGATTATACTACACTATACTCTAAAATAAACTATAATAGATTATAATAGTGGTTATAACACAATAGAATCTATTATCATGTATTACAACTATCCTTGTGGTCTAAATTAAAAGTCAGTGAGTGATCAGTCATTATGAAGTGTGCTCAGACCTACTCTGGATTGGATACCTTTTAGTACCATGTTTAGTACCACTTTCACACCACTCTACCCAGGTCCTTGTAGTGGAAAACCTGGCACAAGTGGGCGGTGTGGAGTGACCCCCAGGGGTCATTGAGGGGGTACCAGGGTGTACCCAGCTAAAATGTTACTGTGATTACCTGTTAACCCCTTTATCCATACGTTGGATATTCAAGAATAGCAGATGTACAAGCTTACTGCAAGCTAGCACATGAAACCAGGCACGTGCACACATAGACATCAAAGGGGGCTTGAGCCCCTGCCCTTTTATCAGTCTGTAAAAAGTGCCTTCTCCAGTACATGAATGCAGTTTTTACTATATGGTGAGAGAAATGCAAATGTGGCATACCTGAAGGCAGCATTCAAGAGAATTGCCTTGTCCAAACTCTCCTGAACTTGAATGCAGCATCTCGTGTTGAAAGAATTGCCCTCACTGTCCAGAAATCCACACAACATCTCCAGTATTGCCTTTTTTATGCTTAGTTTAGTGTGTTATGAAGTAATGAAAATAGCCGAGTTAACAATACTCTAATGGACCCCCAGGTGTGGTTATAATATGCAGATGTTTTCCCTGTATTTTTGGTTTCTTCCTGAAAGCTGATAGGCCCAATTGAAAAACACTGATTTAGATAGATACCTGTATTATCCCAAGGGAGAAATTCAGTTGACCAGTAGAAGCACAGCAGTATACAGTTATTTACAAAGTTACAGAGAAGTAAGAAAAGATAGATAAGAGGAAAAAAACAAAAAAAAACAAAGAAAAAAAACAAAGACAAGAGCAGTACAGTACCAATAAAGAGAAGGTGCATCAATAGAGGGGGCGAATAATATATAAGTATACATACATAAAGTGTCTTGCAAAAGAGACCATAGCAGTCAATGCTAGTTAGTGCAAACAAGTATCTCACTGTCATTGTTAAATAAAGCAAAAATACTCAGAAACTACCAACACAACCTAATAGTGCAATGTCAAAAATCAGTGCGAAAAAAGAAGAAACTGGGAAGCGTGTCACCGCAAGACGCACATGAGCACTCTTCCTGGACGGTCCTTAGAGGTCAAAGTCAATACAGCAATAGTTCCTTAGAGGTCAAAGTCAATACAGCAATGGTTCCGTCAGTCTAATTTAGGAAGGGAGACCTTTTCAAGCGTCCGTTATGTGTCTCGTTGTACAGCTTAAGGGCAGCCGGTACAAAAGATTTTCCTAATCTCTCACATCTCCGTCCTGGGTAGGTAAAGCGGTCGTTTCCTCTCTTACTCCAGTAACTGGTGATCTCTAGATGGAGGGGGTGGGAGGAGTTCTCCAAGATGGAATCTAGTTTCCTCGCTGTGCGCACCCTGGTTACTTCCTCCACCCCCTGCAGAGAGGACCCAACGACAGAGCCTGCTTTCTTCACCAGTCTGTTTAGGTTAAACGTGTCACCTGCTCTGTTGTTGCCACCCCAGCATGTTATACCAAAAAAGAGGACACTTGCCATGACAGACTGATAGAACATCTGTAGCATCCTATTGCACACCCCAAACGATCTCAGTCTTCTCAGGAGGAACAGCCTGCTTTTCCCCTTGCTGTGAATCGCCTGCGTGTTGTCCGACCAGTCCAGTGAACTATTCAGGTGTACTCCGAGGAATTTGTAGTTATCCACGAGCTCAACCACCTCACCGTTAATGGTGCTTGGCACCGGGGGGGACTCTCTTGGAGGTGCGGAAGTCCACCACTTCATGACATTGTATAAAATCACCCCCTCCCCTTTCTACCATACAGCTACATTGTGGGTGTGGCTAACTTCAGCTGGGTCACCACCCACCTGAAAGCCAGGTGTGCTTAATGAACAGGTGGGTGTGGCCACTGGCCACATAAGAACAAAATTGTAACACTTTCTCTACACTTTTGTCTTAACGTTACTTTACAACAATAGTCTTTCACGCCCACTGTTTTATCTGTCTTTGGTCCCACTGTCCCGGCAGAATTTAATATAATTTAATGTAATTTTCATTCTGTCAGAGGAGTATATTATGTGCGCGTGTGTGTGTGTGCATGTTTGTGCGTGTTTGCGTGCAATGGTGCGTGTGTGGGTGGGTGGGTGCTTGAGCGTGTTCTGTGCTTCTGTGTCTTAGTATCTCTCAGGGTCCTCAGGATTCTCTCTCATTTATTTATAGATACTATAAATAATATAATAAATATGAAATTATAATTATGATAATTAAAATATGTCTCCACTGACTGTCCCTGCTCTCTCTCTCTCTCTCTCTCTCTCTCTCTCTCTCTCTCTCTCTCTCTCTCTCTGTGTGTCCCTGTCTCTCATGTATTCCAGTTACATTAAAGGCTCCCGTCCATGACTGACTCTCAAGGGTGATTTACACCTAGATTGCGTGCCGAATTCTTCTCCACCGAAAGTGCGATGTGAGCTTGTAGATCGGCTGTTTTTCTGCATGAGAGACCAGCGCGGATACACGTACACATTTAAATACATGTTCATTCTCCTCATTGCAGAGGAGGAGGAGCACTGTGTGTGTGTGTGTGTGTGTGTGTGTGTGTGTGTGTGTGTGTGTGTGTGTGTGTGTGTGTGTGTGTGTGTGTGTGTGTCAAGGTTATAATAGTTTTGGATTTTTCCATTAGTTTTTATTTTTATTAGTTTTGAGGTTTTGTTTTCAATTACAGTTTAGTTTTAATTCGTTTTTAAAGTGAGGTTGCTAGTTTCGTTTCGTTTTTATTTTTTGAAAATGCTTAGTTTTAGTTTAGTTTTTATTAGTTTTAGTGTTAGTTTTAGTCTTTTACGGTATTTGTCAGGGGTGAGATTAAAAAAGCTCCGGAAAAAGTATTGTCTAATAAAGAAAATCAACAAAACATCATATTGTTGAGAGTGGCAGGAATGTTGAGAAGTTGTATGTCTTTTTATTTCCACAAAAGACAAAAGACGAAAACTAAGGAGATTTTCTCTATAATTTTATTTTATTTTAGTTAGTTTTGTAAACACACAATATCGTTTCAGTTAGTTTTCGTTTTTTAAAAAAGCTTAGTTTTTATTTTTATTTCAGTTAACTAAAATGTTTTTTTCATTCTAGTTTTCGTTTTTTAGTTAGTTTTCGTTTACTATAATAACCTTGGTGTGTGTGTGTGTGTGTGTGTGTGTGTGTGTGTGTGTGTGTGTGTGTGTGTGTGTGTGTGTGTGTGTGTGTGTGTGCTGTATGTGTGTGTGTGTTTTTGTCACAGCAGTGGTTGGGTTGCAATCTGGACCCCATTCAGGAAGATAAATGAAAAACAATCCTTTGTTTTTGCTTCTGGGGGCACCACCTCCTTTTTTTGTGTAAAAACAGGAACTCGGTTTAGCTCCTCCCCTTTCTTAGTCCACTTCCTCCCAGCTGGGTGTTTGTTCCAAGCCCCCCAGAACCCTGGGGGCGCCCTGAAACCAAATGGGACATGGTGGCCGTTTTTGAGGTACTGCAGTTGGGGCCAGAAACATGAACGCGCGTCTAGGCTTCTTTGTATTGACGCGCGTTCATACCGGAAGTGCTCGTTCATGAATTCGAGCCCCAGCGCGTCCATGAACACAAACTATGACGAAAAATGCGTCACAAAGGCCCCACTACGTCACGGTTTTACTAGCCGGAAGGAGGGGTGAAAACGCCTCATGCGCTGGGTGAGCAACTCAATGCAAATGGACGGGCGGGGATATCTGGTGTCCTCTCTATTCTTATTATAACTCTATGGTTTGTCCCTGCTAACAACAATATTACATGTTTTGAGCAGTGGTGCCGACAGAATCTGTCTTGAGAGATTAGCTGCGTGGAAACTTGTCAAAAACTGCTGTATGGCACAATGGCAGCGAAGACTTAATACAATTTATCACAGCTTGGCTGAAAACATAATTCTGATTGGTCAATCACAACATACAAGGCTAGCGCTCTGTTTTCTAACAGCTATGAAGATCATGACTGTTGCTATGAAAGAACTGACTGTTGCTACATTATGACTGCACCCGTATCATAGCAATCTGCAGTGCTTGTATTGTTGCTTTTGAAGTTGAACGTTTAAGGAACTGTTTCCAAGACGTTAAGGTTATAGGATTAAGGTTGGGTTTATGCAAAGTTTCTGTGGTTAAGTTTAGGATTAAGATCTGGTTTATAGGCACAGTTTCTGTGAGGCTATGGTTAGGATTAAGAGGTTTATAGGCATAGTTTTCTAACAATCTTTTAATCATAAATAATACACTTTTTGTAAATATTCATTATAAGATAATGAAAACATCTGAATGAATCTCTGTTTTATTGAGTAAATCACATTACATCACATTACTTGGCACCAGCGCTGCATTTAATAACTTCTCTAGGCTAAGGAGGCATACTGGTTTGGGGCTCATATAAATTCCAAATATTATTAAATTATCTTGTGGCACCCCTGGACTTGCCGTCACAGCACCCCACTTTGAAAACCCCTGCGCTACAGAATGAGAATGAGAAAATAGAGACAATGCAGTAACAATGTAAATTCATATTTGGGGGGGGGGGGGGGGGGGGGGTGACATGATATTGTGGGGGTCCCTAGATGACAGACGAAGTGTGGATTTAAGCAAGGTCTTAATGCCTAAAGAAAATTAGAACGAAGAAAATAAATAAAAGACCATTATTGCATTAAAAGTAATCAACACACAAAACATTGCTGATCTACCATCTCACAACACCTCGCTCTGAGATGCGTTGTGAGCTTGTGATTTTCACAATATTTGTATCTTTGTATGTTTTTTTTTTTTTCCAGAACTGATCTAATGGACTATTTTCTTTACATAACATCACTGTCGGGAGGAAGGTTTTGGACATACAAGGTTTCTAGCACACAACGACGAGAAGTTTCTTGTCACATTCTGTCAATGTATTAAATCATTAATTTATCAAAAGTATACTTCACTTCATGCTTCATCATTCTGGGGGTCATTTTAACATCTACTCTGGCTTCTGTGAGCACCCCAGGTGTTTTTTAAAGTTGCTTGATTCAGTATTTAGATATTTGATATATTCATTCTATCAGACTTGCCCCTGTATAAAGCCATTATAACTTCAAACTCCATTTTAACCAAGTTAGATTCATTACACATCCGTGTTAGTGAACAAACACTCTAACTCTAGCAATGAATAGCCTACTATCAGAATATAGAGCTGTTTAACCAAAGAAAACCCCTTAGCCTATACCTTAGTAGGTGTATGATAAGCAGGGAACAGTAAGCAAGTCATTGCTGATGAAGACCTTCAGGGCCCCTCCACTCCAGTGTTCGTCAGCCAAAACCTTTTTTCCACTGACGCAAACAAAACTAAGCTATGATGACTAAGACTAGATATAGCCTATTGCCAGTTTTGTCCACAAATAAAAAAATAGTCTAAAATGTTAGGGAGGGACTAGTGGAGCAGGGATACAGGAGCTAAAAGACATGTAATTTTTATGTTTGGTTGCGCTCGGCTGTTGCGCTCTGAAGACACATTTGGGGGTTCTCTTCTTGACATGAAAATGCTTCGGAAGGCCTGCTTGTAATGTAAGCCCAGTAACAGAATACCAGCAATCATTTTCAATGTCAGTGGACAATACCTTACAGTACATGGCGTACAGCAGAGCACAGCACAGCACAGGGCAATACAGTACACTGAAAGTGATCTCTTTTGTTTTGTGTTTCCACTTTAGTTGGGGGGGAAAGCTGAGACCAACTGACAACAACAACAACAACAATAATAATAATGTCCAGTGACATTGAAATATGACCACTTGTCGGGTGGAAACCTTGTATGTCCAAAACTGTTTCTTTTCATATGAAAAAAAGTCACAAGCTCTTTTAAACAGGCCCTATAGAATAATTTCATTGGTTCAATATCTATGAAGACGGGCGGTGGCGCAGTCGGTAGCGCTGTCGCCTCACAGCTAGACGGTCCCTGGGTTCGATTCCCGCCACTATATGTCCTACCGGGGAAACTCCCCCCTGTCAGGTGATAAGAAGCACACTCCTAATGGACTGAAGGAGGCATGATCTCAGTTCGGGGCTCGCCCCAGATTGGCAGAGGGAGAGTAGTGCCCAGGATTACAGCTTAAAAATATGAATAAAATAAACAAATAATATATATATATATATATACAGACACATATCAGTAGCCCTATACGACAATGTAGGGCATTCATTTATTAAGAAAGAGACATTAATTAAAATGTTAAAACATGGAGATGCAAGCTTCCTGCAACAATGATGTGAATGCCTGCGGTACAGATCAGGTCACGACATCGCTGCGTTCCATTTGTCACGGCGAGCGATCCATATTCAACGTGACACCGCTATCCTGTTTCCTGCCCCTGCCTTCCCGACACACTCATCCCAGGAACGCAAGCGCTTCCCAAACACTGGGTCGACTCGGGACCCATTCCGGGGGTCGCAGACCAATTTGTACGGGTCGAGGGTATATAGGCCTATAAATAGCCTACCAGTAAGACTCCCTAAATCGGGAGATAAGCGACCATCAGGTCGCTTATCCTGACGGATTCCCTCCTGAATGGTAGCCAATCAGGAGGGAATGTGGGAAATGGGACAGATCCATGTTGATGACATGACTGTAGAGATACTGTGTACCGCTTTGTGTGATTTTAGGGCAAAATCTGTAGGTTCAGTGTCCAAAATGTGTTTTAAAAAATATCGGCCAGATGGTGCTAGATGGGGCAGATGCATTATTTGATGACATGACTAGAGATACTGTGTACCGGTTTGCGTGATTTTAGGACAACATCTGCAGGGGCAGAGTCAACAAATGTGTCTTGCAAGAATCGGCCTCATGGTGGCACTAGAAGAGGGCCATGTGAGAAATGAGTGTGGGGGTGGAGGTTGTGGTTTGGCAGCCAAGGAGTGTGTGTGCAAAGTTTCGCATGATCGGGGCAATGGTGACGGAGATATGAGAAGAGGTTTTGATAGTAACTGCGACCTGACGGTCGCATTAAATATGTTGGGGTTTACGTTTTAAAATTATATTCAAAAGATAAAAACAATATAAAAAAATCTTGCTTAATTTTTCTAAGAATAATTACATATATATATATATATATATATAGCTCGGCATAGCTCAGGGGTAGAGAAACCGTTATTAGAGCACGAAGGGTTCCCAGTTCGAATCCGGGCTCCCCCTGAGTTAATGTTGAAGACTCTGAACCCCTGTGTGTGTGTGTGTGTGTGTGTGTGTGTGTGTGTGTGTGTGTGTGTGTGTGTGTGTGTGTGTGTGTGTGTGTGTGTGTGTGTGTGTGTGTGTGTGTGTGTGTGTGTGTGTACATATATATAGTATGAATAATAATAACATTAAATAAATACAAACGTTTACAAATAATAGATCTACACGCTCAAAAAAGCAAAAAAAAAAAAAGAAAACATTTGACATTTGCGTCTATTTTCCTTATTTCACTAGCTAACAATTTGTTCTGCGGTCATGTCAGTATACCCCCCCGCCCCCCCCCCCCCCCCCCCCCCCCCCCCAACAGTATTTCTGTGTAATGGTACAGCGCTGTGTTGTTTGGCACCCCCTAGAGCACTCCCATGTAATGGTACAGCCCATGAGGCTTTTCAACAGGAAACAGGAAGGGAAAATCACATTGCCATGCAGAGCATTTAAAGCTAGTCTTGCGTGGCCAGACTGTTGCCTCTGCGATTTGGTCAAATTCTCCCAGCATACAGTCTGGCAAACCGGAATAGAAATGATTAGTGCGAGATAAAGCGGAAGTGAAGCCTCCTCGTCACTTCCGTTTCGGTCTCACATCGCACACATTTATCATTATATAAATAAAAATCATATAAGCATTTTTAGCTTGCTGCTTAGCAGAAGTGACATTTTAAAATATATTTTCTTGAACGGTAATGCCCGTTTCCATTACTTGCCGTTCGGGAGCTGCTGTTCCAGACTCTATATAGCATTCAGAGATTGTGGAATAGTTGTCTGGCTACGCAAGACTAATTTAAAGCTAATCTGCTGTAATTCAGTTGTTGTTCCATAAAGGAAGCCTTGTCTTTAAGTGTGAATTATTTAATAATCAAATCCATAGACCCTTACTGGTTAAACCTGTGTGAAAGTGATTTTGTTTGAATTATTTATACAAAGATTTAAAGGTCTGGTGAAATGAAAGAACACTTTTAGAACACATCCGCGGTCATCATGTGGGCATATACAAGCCAATACTAATTACTTATTCCTTTGAACTAAAACGGACTGTGTGATTGACATAGATGAACTCTTGTGAATATAAATTAATCTTGATTAAATCCACCTCTTTGATTCCCATAGCTGCCAACACATTCCTTCAAACACACCTGATTTTAATTACAGAGCTAATCAATTTTTAATCTCATTCAAGATGGCGTGTAACTAATTTTAAACATAATCGACACACTAAAATGTGTATGAAATTATAGGTTATGAATAAGCCACATGGTAACAAACATGCTTAGCTGGCCATCTCTTCTCTCCCTTGTAAACAAACAAACAAACACAAGCATGCGGCTGCAGTAATTGAGATTCCAGCGTCCCATTAGCCTGGCGTTGCTCATACTAATTCCTCACTGCATGTCAGGGGGTGGTGTTGTGCGGTCTGGTTTATTAACCAGCTAGCGTCCCATAGCCTGAAGGGATGGGGCCTTCTGTTCTGATTTGACTAAGACAAGGTTGAGACAACTTTTTAGACTTACACTTCAAAATAAAATGACAGAAAAAGGACCTCTCGACTATAATGTTTGTGTATGCTGCTGGGTGCGTCGCGTTGTTCTGACGTGTCATTAGTCCGGCGGTGCATTCATGCCACTCTCCCCATTGACTAAAACTATCTCTAACCCTGACCCTAAAATGTCCCGGTGTAACCTTCAGTCGTGATGTACCTAACTAGTCCTGTGCCCGGGGGTGTGCGATGAGGGATTGAATGTAGGAGTCTCAGAAGTAATGTTGGCGAACCCAGACCGGTGCCCGTTGGGCAGAATAGTCATGTCCAGTTGTGCAATACCTGTTGTATCTGTCTGTCTGGCTGGCACTCTTTCATGCCCATATATGGTGTTCCATGTCCAGGCCAGTCTGTGATGTCACCTCCAAATTCGGGCACTGTAGTGATGTCAGTCAGTGATGTCCGTTAGGCTTTGTTGATGTCAGTTGGGCATTGTTACCATGGTGGTGACACTGTTTAGTATCTAGTGAGTCCGCATGCAGACAGACGGTCAGACAGTGGATGGTGGACAGACATTCGGTAAATGAATAGTTAGATATAGATATTCATTGTGTTTATAGATTATTGTAGCATGGGATTGGACAATGTTTGTGCACATAATACTTACCTTATCATTACATTAAGCCTTACAGTACCCATGCCTACCTCTAGAATGCTTACGGTTACATTTTATATTGACCTATATCAATATATTATGTATTGTGACCTCTTTCACTGCCATGGACAAGTATGTTCGTCAAATCCACAGCGCAAAAGACAAGCGCTCATCGAGCCGTATTTGTGTGGTTTATGATACAGGCGCTTGTCCCCATAGTCTGTTAATGATCCAGCATCACCGAGGAAGAGTACAGCCAAATATCACATGATCTCAACAAAAACAAGATTAGGGCTCAGGTCGACATGAGATTGAAAAGAATAGAAGTCCGCGCAACATGCTCCATGGTGTTTATTAAATTAAAACATAAAGTTTGACGACGTTTCGGCCGTCAGCTGGCCTTCATCAGGTGGTTCATGAAGGCCAGCTGATGGCTGAAACGTCGTCAAACTTTATGTTTTAATTTAATAAACACTGTGGAGCATCAGCTGTTGTGCGGACTTCTATTCTGTTTTAATATCAGGATGTCTCATGTCACCTGCTGTCTAGTTGTGGCTGCTGCAACTCAAGGAGGACAGGATGAAGCTCACACAGCCAAACTACAAGCTCACAATGGGACACATTGTGATCTTGTAGATCGGCTGTTTTCAAAAGATTTGTATTCATTTGAAGACCTGAAATATGAAATGAGTACTTTTACTTTTGGTCTTAATTCCAGACTTAACTTCTAACTTCCAGAGAATGTCTACATTGCAGTATTGACACTTGTACTTAAGTAAAACATCTGTACTTTTTCCACCACTGTATGTTTCTCGCTCCATACAGTAGACATTTGTAGATTTCTGTATTTAATATAGCCTAATATAATAGAGATGCATGATATTGACATTTTGGCCAATATCTGATAATTTGCACTGGGTGAAAAGAGAGATTATCTGACATATACTGGTAGAGTATATGACAGTTTATTTACAGGTATACTGGGCATATACCGACATTATTGGGTATATACTTTTTGAGGGATATTCTGGAATATTCCTCTGTATCAGTGATAATAGGTGATATACTGCCCCCAGCTAGACAAAGGCACACCAGGGGGTCTGGTTCATTCCTTTGACCAACAAATTGACTATTTGTTTAAAGAAAGGGGAGGAGGGCAAACAGCCCCCCTCCCAAAAAGACACATTTTAGTTTACCTTGGATATCCCAAGTATAAAGGGCTTAATTTGCCTTAACTCACATTTTCAAGTAATTACAATGTTATAAAAAGTAGAAACTTGCAATCTCATGTACTATAATGACATTCAATGATGACTAATTAGAAACAGTTGTATCAATACATTTGACCTTATACTCTGTACTTAGTCCGTTCTTTCCCCCCTCTACAACAAACCTCTTTGCTGAAAATTGCCGATCTACAAGCTCACAATGTGTTGCATCATGACGCATTGTGAGCTTGTAGATCGGCTATTTATTTCAAAGTCTACTGTACATAAAACAGACGATGTTTCTGACCTGGGTTCAGACAACAGTTGACGCTTTTAAAGGGGACTTAAGACATTTCTTTTTAATAAGGCATTTGCCTAGATGGTCCTTTTGGATGCCCTGTGTGCTTTTAATTCTTCTTTTTTTTACTTAATGTTCTTTTAAATCTTCCTTGAGATGTGTCTAATATGTGCACTGTTCTTAATTCATGGAATTAACCGTTTTTACCATGTTAGTTCTTTTTTTTATAAATCTTTTGCTGGCTTTGTTTTGCCATTTTAATGTAGCACTTTGAGATTTGTTTCAAATATAAAGTATGTTACAAATAAAATGTATTATTATTATTATTATTATTATTATTATTAACACCATGACAAGTACAGTAGCTCAGACCAGGCTTCCTTTATTCTGTCTTAACCAATCACTTGACTTATCAGTGTGAAAATGTGACCAATCAGGTTTCTTGCCACCACCTTTGAATTCTAAGTGCCTCACAGTCTGGCTCTCTGGCACAGTAGTAACTGCTTGCTGAAGAAGACAGAGAGGAGAAGTGTTACTTAAACGAATGGATAATTTTCAAACTTTTCGGTAAGTTGCAACTACTATAATTCTATGTAAGTAGCCTATGTTAGAAACAGGTAATAGTAGAGACATGTAACCATTTCTCAAAGCATAGCAGCTAACTAAAATAGGTGTTTGTTTTGTTTTCTGCCAAATTAAGGGGGACAAACATTGTTGATTGATTAGATTATATTAAATTAGGTTGTATTGCTTGTTGTTCTCACATCATATTGTCTGTATTTATCAGTGACCATGTCTTTCAAACCGTGGACTGGAGGCCTTTATAACCACTTTTATGGGTTTTAACCACTTAAACATTGCATTGCATGCATTGTGGATCCATTTTGTATTGTCCCTCTGCACCAAATCTCTTCAACAAACACTGGGTGAAAAGTAAGTGAAATTATAATTATGTCTGCATATGGCTGTATGTGTCCACCAAATGCAAGAAGGCATTTATGCTTAACTAACTTTGTGAATCATTCTCTTTGTTTATAGGAGGCTGTAAGACATTTTCACAACTCGGAAAACAACGAACACAAACTATCCCCGCAAGAAAGGTAACTATTTGTTCTTTGTTGTTCTTTGCTGTATCACTGTGTAATTAAACCAATTAAATAATATCACATATTGTAGGCTAGTAAAAAGACACGCTATTAAAGTGCATTGGCTATTTGAATTGGGGGGGGGGGGGGAAGGGAAAGTGCATTGGCTGGAAGGGAAGAAACGGTAAACTGTGGGGGAGGTGTGAGTTGTTTTAGGGGGTGATTTCTTCACAGGAAATGCCTTTTCTGGAATACAAACTAATGTGTTGCTTCTCTCAACAGTATCAACTCACCACACAATCTTGGTGTCATGACACACGTGCTGGAGCAGGTCAGCATTGCTTTTCCTGACATAGACGGTGACTTAATAAAAGGTAAAAAATATATAATTTCCCCAGTAATGTCCTGTGTGTGTTTTTTACTCATTTAGCTTTGAAGTAGTCACGCATGGCATGCTGGACCAGTTCCTGTTTTGACTGAGCCTGTGATGTGATGGGAACGTGTCACTGTTACTGCATGTCATCTTTTCGACACCGACTCTAACCCTCACCCTAACCTTAACCTCTGTGGGTGCATGTGAGTTGTCCCTGCCGACCTTGCGTGGAATAAACCCTGTTACTGACCCATAATATCAGACTGGTTATTCTAAATATCTTAGTAGTCATGATACTACAGTGTTCTATTCCTCATTTTCGTGATAACACCTTTGAACTGGTTTAATTAGATTGTGTTTGTACATAAACAACAAAATAAATCCTAAATGCATTTTCCTTGTATTTTAAGCTGCCTGCAGGACCCATTTTGAGTCTTTGAAAAGGAGCCATCGACTGGATCAGCCAGAAAATGCTCTCCGCAAAAAGAAATTGACTATGTCAATGAAGCACCGACAAGAAAGACCAGGGTAAGTTTGGAACAGTTTTTTTTTTTTTTGCTGTTGTTATTATGTTTTACATGTTGTATCAATGTAATAATGGTAATTAAATACATACAATTAATTGCTATTCTATGTTTTACAGTTGCTGACCACCAGGAGTGCACATCTGGAGACAGATGAAGAAAGAGCTGTGTGGTCGCATGCATGTTGGGAGCTGATGTCAGACAAGGATGTCTATGTTGTCCAGTTTGGACGGAGAGGAAATGGGGACACTGTTCAGCCAGCGATACACTGCACAGAACTGCTCATTTTTGTAATTATTGTCCCCTTTGTGGGAGCAGAACTGTTGACAGTCGCTGTTACATTTTCATTTCGAACATTCGAACATTTTTTACGCCACCATTTTACAATTTTTTTCCCTTTTTTTTACAATTTGTTGTTTCTTCTACAAATGTTTTCTGAATGCTGCATACTGTGAAGTTGAATATTAATCTGTTGCACATAGAACACACTGTGAAGATGTTTACAAAAGTAGTACAGTAGCAACTACTGGAAAAAATATGCTGTTGGCGTATAGAATATGTCAAACTGTGTTTGCACATGTACATCTGAGGATGCTCTTTTCCTGTTGCTCTTTTGCCTTTTGCACTCTATTGCACTCCACTTTATTTTTATGTCTTACTACTATTTACTATTTACACCTTTTTAGATTATTATTATTTTTAGATGTGGTTTGCTGTTATTATTTAGTTTTTTGATATACATGCGTTTTCATGTCAAGGATCCCCACAATTGTAATTGAAAACTGACACCATGTATGCACCATTTAAATATTTTGTAACGTTATGCTTTTCTGTTGTGTTTCTCTCAATAAAAACAATTTACCTGACTGATGCCTATTCGTTCATAAATTAATTCTATGTGACACAGTGCAACACATTTTGAGCTTGTAGATCTGCTATTTTGCTATTTATTTTTAATTGGAATACTGAATAATGATTAACTAGAATATCACTTTGAGCTTGTAGATCTGCTATTTTGCTATTTAAAAAAAATTGGAATACTGAATAATGATTAACTAGAATATAAATATACAATAATATATAACCCCCCCCCAATGTGGAAGGGGGGTCCACGAATACCCCCCCCCCCATAAACCCCCCTCCCCCCATAACCCCCCCCCCCCCCCCCCCCCCAGTGTGGAGAGGTCACAGATCACAGCCAATCACAGCTGGCTCAGTGCACATGCTCAGTGAAAATGCAGGTATAGGGAGGGGAAAAAATCCCTCCCACCAGTGAGAAATCCTGGGACCTCCGGAGGTGTGATTTCACAGCAGGGGTTCACGAATACTTAAGTAGTGGTACAAAACGGCTATATACCGAACTGAATATTCCTGATTATCTGGCTGAATACCTCATGTTTATGCCGGTTTATTTACTGAATATACCTGTCATAGAATGTAGTATACCGGTCCGATAATCTATCTTTTCACCCAGTGTTGCAGGGTCAAATGCAGGGTCTATTTTGAGCTCATTGCAGATTTTTATTTTTACATTCTTTTTTTTTTTTCTTTTTTCTTTTCTAAGCCATTATTTTATATCGGTCAGATACCGATATAGATTTTTTTTAATGAAATATCATACCAAATCTCTTTGTCAAACATTGCACTGTGACACATTGCAAGCGTGTAGATCTGCTATTTTTTGGCCAATGTTCCACCCAGAATATGGACACTGGTTTTCAAATGGTTACGGTCTTTCCTCATAGGGTTGTCTGGAGCCAAATCCTTTCAAAAGGGCTTACTATTATGAACACTCAATTTTGAATGTAGGCCTTTTGTACTTGCTCTGCCACTGCTGTACATACCTTAAGCTGTCCCTTATCTGTGGTCCTGTCTTTAATTAGTCTCTCTTTGCATCCCACGTTTCCTCCACAAATCTATATTGTTTAACTAACGTTATGCTCTCTCTCTCTCTCCATATATGTCTCTCTCTCTCTCGCCTTGCGCTTGTGAAGCAGCCCCAGCCATTTAAATTCAGTTGTCCAGGTAATTGGACCGGCGGAGGAGACGAGAGGGAGCAACAGGGAAAAAAAAGTCCTTCATTATTTCACAGATAGCAAGATAAATGTGCTCACATTGAAAACCTAATGGATTCTGGATAGAATGTCTTCCCAGTCTCCATTTTGCTACAGAACGGAACGGAGCAGAGATTAGAGCATCCTGGACGTTACGCAAGTGCAGGGTGACGGGGCAATATTAATATTTATCCAGCGTTTAATGAAAGGATAGGACGACAGAGGTGTGATTAGATTCTTCTTTTTTTCGGATCTGCACACAGGAGCAATCAAAAGACGGTCTTCTAGAATCAGAACTTAATCCATGTCCACTCGTGACGATCCACTCCAAAGATATAGGCTTCTGAATCTGAAAATATTTTGTGAGCCATAGGCTAGCGAACAGCGCCCTCCAGCATCAAAACACCAACATGGCGGTCAATGACATAAATACCTCTGAATCTTATGTTCACCGGGTTCTATGCTTCCCACTTACAACCCTACAGTAGCTCAAACTCTATGATCCCTGACCCCTTACCCTTTGGTAAGCGGGGAAGACTCCTGGGAACATATGGCTAAAACATATGGCCCTCAGGTTGTAACAAGTGGTCCCTGCCCACCACCACGGAGGTTGGGGGAAATCTCGCTCTTTCGTCAACGCAACATTTCGACAACGGAGCATCGGCAGGATAGTGCCTCACCCCACAGAGGTTTGGGTTAGGGTTAGGTTATTTGGTTGTCGAAAAGATGACATGTAGAAACAGCGACACGCTCCCCGGAGGTTGTGGGTTTTGTTGGGTGTCTATCTTAGCCTAGTGCTGCTAGACTCTATCTGCCATTGCTAACACAAGGCAGCAGATAGGGTCTGGCCTTGCTCAAGCTATGTTCTTTTTCCTCATCATCCAAGTCATGGAACCAACCAGGGCGCAGTATGCAATTGTAGGGCGGGCGTATCACCTTTGTGGTACTCTGATTGGTTTCCTGTTACGTTCCACTGTGTTTGTATCGTTCCAAAGTGTGTTTCTGGGGCTACTCTGATTGGTTGTATAGGGTAGGGTGTATCACCTTTGCTGTTACGTTCCACTGTGTTTGTATCGTTCCAAAGTGTGTTTTGTGTACTCTGATTGGTTGTAGGTCTATTGTAACGTTTTCTTTTTTTTTCCTTTTTTACCGCCCCCGGAATAAGTGGTTAAACAATGATGTGTGTGAGTGAATGGCCTTCTGATCATAGCAACAGAACAGAAACTGAACTAAAGCTGAAACTAACATGTTACTTATGGGACTCATGGGACAAGATGTCTATCTCTTCTCTTTCTCTCTCTCTCTCTCTCTCTCTCTCTCTCTCTCTCTCTCTCTCTCGCTCACTCTCGCACGCAGGCACGTACACACTGACGCAAGCACACACATACACACACACACACACACACACACACACACACACACACACACACACACACACACACACACACACACACACACACACACACGCACGCACAGGATGTTTCTGCTATACGAGCTGACATAATAAGCTGAGGCGTAATGAGCAGGGAGGCAGGTCATTACTGAGAAATAAACCCCGACAGGGTGATTAGACCCCCATGCGAAGGCAGCGCCGGGGTCTTTATCACCCTGAATCAATAATGATATAAAATGCATATTAAAAATATATTCTGGGTCATCATTAATTGGTGGGCATGGATTTTCTTATTTTTAACTTTTTATTTTTTTGGCCAGGATCATGATGCGTTATATTATCCTAGCTGCAATACTTTATGAACTTAAAGCAAGGGTCTTCAACAGGGGGTTTGGGACCCCTAGGGGGTCCTCAGAGTTACTACAGGGGGTCCTCCAAATATAGAAACTCCTTTTCTCCTTTTCTATATTAACCGCTTGAATCCTAACTCGCGCTACGAGGCGCTGTGAGCTTGTAGATCGGCTATTTTAGGCAAAGAGGGGTTTTGTGTAGAGGGGGAAAAGAAGAGACATAAGTACAGAGTGAAAGGTCAAGTTTATTAAGTATTGACGTTTCAAGTGGTTAAATATCTGAAAACACAAATTGACATCCAAAATACACGGATGATTGTGCTGTCAAACGATTAAACTACAGTACATGGACTCTATGGGTTTTGGGGGTCCCTGCTTCATCTCTCTCTCAACTAAGGGGTCCTTGGCCTGAAAACGTTGAAGACCCCTGACTTAATTAAAGCTATACTTTGTAAGTTGCTCAACTAGTGGTCAGTAGCGGTATAGCAAACCGCGGTCGCGTCTGCTTTTTTCGTCAGTTTTTCGCCGCGGACCGGGCCTTCAGACCACCGCGTCCGCCTCCGTAGAGGTCTCTCGTGTCCCTCTGCGATCAGGCATTGGGGAGTTACATGCTAGACTCCAGTGTAAACAACACTGCTGTTGAAGCAAGCTACTTCCTGAAGAGACGCAAGATGCGCTGTATGATCTGCGCTGTGATTGGCCGGTAGGGAGACACGTATACAGAATGATGCAGATGACGTAATTTTGCCGGAAAAACAGTCCCGGTCACGGCCACAAGAGCTCAGTAGAACACATATAAAGAAAAGGCATTTGGGGCTGCAATTAACAGAGTGGGTGTTCAAAAACTTTAGCGATTTAATAGTTAGGACAATTTTAAGATTTGTTTTATTAAAAAGTTACATAGCTTTAAAGAGGTGGTGCCATAGTTTGTACTTTTTCTGTTTTTCATGTGTCTAGGAGGTTGAAAGTACTTCGTTAGACCCCCTTATGTGTTTTTTTTTTTTTTTTGAGAAATGATGTATTCTCTTAGTATTTATTTGTTTTCTCTTGGAGGCTGCCACCTTGTGGTGAAAAGTGTCAGTTAAAAAACACAGATACTAAGTATGTCACAGTATCAACTCCTCCCCTACTTACCATTCACCCAACACTGTGGGGTGTGGCTATATCAGCTGGGTCACCACCCACCATGCCATCCATGCATACTTAATGAACTGGGGGTGTGGCCACATAAAAACCCAATTCTAACTCTTTCTGTATACTTTTTTGGAAAAAATCTTCCTCCTAGTATAAACCTGATAATCATGTTTATAGGGAGGGGGGGGGGGGGGGGGGGGGTGTCATGGCACCACCTCTTTAAAGGCAGAGTTTACCCCCAAAATGACTTTTTCTCTATGGATTACTCGTCCCATGGAGACTTGAATTCATGGATATGTTTTAGTTTTGGTCGCATTCCAAGCCAATCATTGAGGAGACCAGAAAACAAAAAAAACAACATGAATTCAATTCTGCATGGGGTGAGTAATTGATAGAAAAACAAAATGTTCTTTGGGTGAACGATCCCTTTAAACTCTCTAGGGAAGAGGACCTCCCATCTACACCAAAAATAGCCGATCTACAAATTCGCGGCCCACCCCTCTGACCGCTTAATACGGCAGCCAGCCATCCGATCGGTTTGATTGATTGATTGAATATTTGTTCAGGCAAAAATGTAGTACAGCACAAGTAAAGTAAAAAAATACTTGTACTTTTTCTGTTTTTCATGTGTCTAGGAGGTTGAAAGTACTTCGTTAGACCCCCTTATGTGTTTTTTTTTTTTGAGAAATGATGTATTCTCTTAGTATTTATTTGTTTTCTCTTGGAGGCTGCCACCTTGTGGTGAAAAGTGTCAGTTAAAAAACACAGATACTAAGTATGTCACAGTATCAACTGTGTTCAGGCAAAAATGTAGTACAGCACAAGTAAAGTAAATAAATACTTAGTCTGAAAGTCTTGTCTTGTTTCCGTTGGGAAACAGATAAGCATCAAAAACGTTCAAATATCACGTATCAAGTATGACACATTATGTAAAAAGTAGGAAAAGTAGTAGGTTCACTTCTCGCATGTTTAAGGAAGAAGTAATATCACTGATAACTACCTCTGCCTTTGGTTTTGAAGGAAGCCAGTGAACTATGTTCTATGAGAAGGGTTCTGGGCAGTAGAAAGAGAATTTTACCCTTCATCGGCACTCCAAAACATTACTATTCCGACCACCTAAACCAAACCATAACCCTAAACTAACGCTGGTGAATGCTAACCTGGTGAAATGCAAACCTGCCGATACTGGTGAAAGCAATGGGTATGTTTCGGAATGGAAACCCGCCCCCGATGAGGTGTGGGCCATGGGTATTTTCAAAGTGTGTTTATTCTTGTCAAGTCAATGGATTGTGAACAAACTCCTTGGTGTTTTGCCAATTATCTTTACCCGGGCCCACTGGCATTATCCTCCCGGCTCACTGGTTGAGAACCAGTGGCCTATAATGACATGGCCCAAATTTAGGATGCCAGGTTTAAGGTGGCTAATATAGCTGGCAGTGCCAGGCTGTTTGCTGGCACCGTCTCCATGCCACCTGCCGACTGGCAGGAGCTGTCAACCCTCTGGCTGACGTTCTGCTGGAAAGGAATGGACAGAACACTCTCTGAGAACCTGGACGGTCCTCTTTGTCCTCTGCCCACACTTTTTGACTTGAGAGCTACTTTTGAAATGACCAGTTCAACTTGATTTACCCCCCCCAAAAAAAGGGGGGGAATAGTAGTGGGAACAGGACTTCATCCCATACTGTATTGAAGTGGTATAGGTTTTCAGCAGTGTTGTGCTAGTTACTGAAACTAGTTTCAATTACTAGTTACTTCATTTCAAAAGTAACTCAGCTACTTACACCAAAAAGTAATGGGTTACTGTGAAAAGTTACTTTTTAGTAACTTTTTAATTGGGCTCCCATTAATGACCTTATAGCCTTCATTTTCATCACTTGACATGCATTGCACTGAACTCTGCACGTATAGGTAACTCGAGGCTGGGAGGTACAGATTATCTGCGCAGCTGCACAGATCTGCTGCAAATGGGCACACAGGGACATGGGGATATATAGAGAGAGAACCAGGGGCACGGGGCCTTCGCCGCTCCACTCGCATCCGACATTGGGGTCTCGGCCTCGGACCGACGAGTGGCACGCGTGCCGCGGACCACCTCCAGGGACCCCTGGCGATATAACATGGGATATGGGGATATAGAGAGAGAGAACCAGGGGCACGGGCGGCCACCGTTCCACTCCTTTCCAACTTTGGGACCTCGGCGTGGGACGGCCGAGTGGCACGTGTCGCGGACCACCTCCGGGGACCCCTGGAAAAGATCTTCGAATGGGCGTGGGAAAAGATCTGGGCGTATGCAGGGCTAAGGCTCTCCCAGTCGCTCGGAGGCAGAGCTACAGCCTTTTAAGTGGGTTGCAGTGGCGGTGGTCCTCCACCAGGCGGCACGACCACATTTGCGTCCGTCCGGTGGTCCCCTGGAGCGGTGGTCCCCGGGCGCCGTCCGTGAGCCACCCCGTTAGAGGGGTAATTGTCCCGGCTACACAGGGTGCAGCGCGGCGCCGCCAGGGGGTCCCCGGACCTCTGCGATACGGTACCTCCAGGGGTCCCCGGAGGTGGCCCATGGTTATCTCTCTATATCC